>NC_056727.1:1000742345-1000824845 GCF_019279795.1 Protopterus annectens | reverse complement strand
ATAATCAAACAACACAGTTACTTCAGAGTTCAGAATCACAGGAAATATTTTAAAACAACATTGCAGGACAGTCTCAAATAAATACATAAAACATCTAAACTAATATTTAGTATATTCCTAACTATATCTAAAATAAATTTCTGTACCTAGTTACTATTAGCAAGGCAAATGCAGATGAGTGGATGTTCTTGCTAGGTCCAAGACAAAACACAAAATGCCCAGACTGTCTCTGAGTGAGTCCTTAAATTAATAATAAACATTACTGCTGGGTTAGCTTGGATGACATCACTCTTTGTCACATGACTTCAGTTCCCAGGCTAAACAGATACTAACAGAATTTTAATATCTCTACGTGAGAAGTACATATCTCTCAGAAGTTTGCAGAACTTGGAAGTTGTAAAACAATAAAATGGTTTACATTTTAAACCTAGTAATTACTTCTCTCAAGACAATAGAAAAAACTTCTAGCTTTATACATCCTGTCTTCTTGCTGCATTGAAACTAACTTTTATAGCACATCGTAAAGCACTTTAATTTCAACTTATTTTCTTCAAGTTTTGCAAGTTAACTCTGTATGTTCCAGCTTCAACTATTAAAACATACATTTGCACAGGTATATAGTTTATATACATTTCTGTTCTTTTCCAGTAGGGTACACTGTGGACACATCCTTGAAGCACAATACTTTACAAACCGTGTTCAACACACACTTCTGTACTAGTAGTTTAGTATACACATAACATATAGATCTCTTACATTTGTAAGACAAACATATGAATCATATTAATATTCACAAATGATATATGATTATTTACAAAAGTCCAGATAGCTGGGATGGCAGTGTCACAATGACATAAGAAGTTTCTTTCTTTAATTTTAAGATCATGTCAACATTTCTTATGGTATGATGTTGTATTCATAATAAGGCCAAACCACAAATGCATATCTTGTAGGGTCTGGCTTGCTGGCCTGAAAGACTTGGTGGGTCATTGTGTACTATTCAGTAAGTGGGCTGAAACATTGTAATTTTTTTGATGGAACATTTACATATCTCTCTGATATCTTGACAAAGGGAGATTTGCAAATGCCTGTTTTATGCATCCCTGTGTTTTGCAAGAGTCTTTATAGATAGTTTCTCTATGCATAATGCATAGGAAACTTACTTTCTTCTTTTCACCGTATTTGTTACCCCAGGATTAATAACAGAAGAGGTTTCTTTCAAGCTGAGTATTTCAGAATATGCATAAAATTTTGTGATTATTTTTGTTGCTGATGTCATAATAAGCCTAAAAATACAAAGTTGGTCTGTGTAAATTAAACTACTGAGTTTCACAGTGCATTTGTGAGGCTGTGTCCAGAAACATTCTTGTATTCAGTCGATATTTAGATATCTCTCATGAAGCCTTGAAAAAAAGGAATGTTTGTAACTACCTTTGTTCAGCCAGCAAAGCTTTTTAAATCTATTTGTATTTGTTTGCCTTTCTCATATAAAGATTGGCATTAAAAGCCAGCCATCAAAAGCTATTCTCAGATGGAATGATTTTAGTCAGAGTATTGCTAAGCCTTCTCTGCACTAGTATCATAATACAGTTGTACTCTTTGGCAAAACTCTATATAGGTTTTGGTGACCTATTAAATGGGTAAGGAAATGAGACCATTTGGAATACTTTGCAGAGGTTGTCCGCAATTGCACAGAGCTGGTACTCAGTAGAAACCAAATATCAGATACACTTCACAGATCTGCCTAAACTCCAGGGAGAATTTTTTTACATCACAGCATACTTACTGGAATCAAGGTATACAGTAAGTATGCAAATGGAGGCCCATACAATCTGCAATTTGCAAATATATGAAGCATTGAGTATTGTATGTGGGATATTCCTTAAAATAAGCAGTGCAGATATGGATTAAGCAAAGAAAATGTTGTTATTTAGATGCCAGTAGACAGTAAGAGCTGATATTGTGTTTAGCAGCATATGGCTGGGCATGCATTGAGTCCACATTGGCAGAAAAATGCACATCAAACTACAGATATTTACAAAATAGTCATTGCTATGTCAAAATCTCTCAGGAGTGGTGCACTAGTTGTAGAAACTTCATAGAACCCTATTATCCCCCTCTTTCTGCATGACACAGAGCCCTCTGCAGTGACAGCTTCTACAATGACAGAGCACTTCATTTAAAAATGTATCCAAATAGTTCCTGGTCCACACCGTCATGACAGACAAGGCTTCAAGCATTGAAGAAATGCTTTATGGTATGACTGTGGAACTGGAAATGCCTACTATTTTGCTGTCACCCCACTTACCTTCTGAAGCAGTCAGTAGGGTGACTTCAGACATTGAATGTTCACCAGTGCTAAAAGCCTGCATTAAACAGTGCTGTGCCAAACCATTCCCAAAAGGTTAATGGAGTTTCTCACCTATGGCTCATGCCACAAGAGTCAAGAGGAAGTAGAATTCCAGGTTAATATCAACAACATTGAAGTTATACTAATGAAGGATATATGCCCTTTCCCCACTGTTGTGCAAACTTGCTATTTTTATATATAATAGCAACGGTTGTGGGTGATGCAGCATATTTTGTCAGTATTTTGTGTTTATGATATTTTTGAGTTTAGATATTTTTTGACAATATTTAATATTTAGATATTAGTGAGTTTAGGTCATGTTAAGTAGACACACACACACACACACACACACACACACACACACACACACACACACACACACACACACACACACACATCCACTAAAAACTCAAAATACTGAATTTCATTTGATTAAGACCACAATACCCAATTTTCAAAATACTGAAAACTCATTTGACTGAATCTCATTATATTGCAAGATTACAACGCTGAATTTTAAAATACAAAATTTTAAGCCATAGACATGCATACTTACAACACCAATGACTAACTCTTTCTGGAACTTAAAAAAACTACTTACCCTCTTAACAGAAACTGGACGATACAAAAACAGACTAGGTGGGAGGCTATGGCCCCCACACCCCTCAATGTCAGGGGCTACACCCTGTACAACCCCCCTAACTATATATACTAACGCCAGGATCACACTACAGTAGAGAAATGGGCATATACCTTTTACTTACCGTACAGTACTCTACATGTTGTCACTACTGCTAGGACCACATGAAACATCTGCTTATTACTTTAGATACTTCCCATAAAAATGTAAAGAGACATACCCACATTTAGAAACACTACAGCACTACTTTCTACATGACTGTCGGTATTCTGACAGTCAGCACTTTAAGTTACAGTAATTCTTTTTATCACAAGCAAGTCACAGGTGAGGGGAAACCCACACCATGTAATTGGCCTAAAATTCAGTATAATGAGATTCAGTCAAATGAGTTTTCAGTATTTTGAAAATTAGGTATTGTTGTCTCTGTCAAATGAAATTCAGTATTTTGAGTTTTCAGTGGATGTGTGTGTGTGTGTGCATATATATGTACATGCAACATACATACATAACACATAAGTATAATTTGGCTAACTTACAGAGTTTAAAATAAGTTATGACAGATCCAAGTTGTTTATTTGAGATTTGAAATCAATATGTAAATTAATCAAACTGGATCACTGAGGTTGGGAATGATGTGTCAAGAGAATGGACACTGTTTGAAAACCTATGTCCACACACATTAGATAAACATAAGAAAATTACTGTGATTAGTAATAATAAAATGAACCCTCCATGGTGATACAAATCTCACTCAGAACTGTTAAAAGCAGGAAATTCCTTTTTGTAAAGATGTATACCTCTATGTTAGCAGGAAAGGCTTACAGTCTGGATAGTAAAATGTTTTTTTTTAAATTAGCAAAGTTTAGATATGAGAACCAATCAAGTGACAATAGCAATACCAAAATATTTTTGTATGCTAATAACAGGAATAAGTGAAGGCCTAATCTTATGGGTCCCTTATCGCATGAAGGAAATCTTATAAATGAGGAGGAATAGAGCATAGACCTTCTTCAAACTGAAATTACATGGGGAGGGGGGCAGATCACTTCTAAATTAGATACTTGCAAAACTATATTAAGATTCAGAAATGTGTATTATCCAGAATAAAAAAATATTGCTGTTGTGGGCCAGATGATATTCTGGGGTGTTTTTTGATAGAAATAACAGAACATATTAACTCTAGTCTTACATTTGTGTTTGACTCACTATTACTTACCAGTTTTGTACCTGAGAAATGGTAATTTGACAATATACCAATCCACAGACAGGGTTGATTTGGTTAGATCACTAACTATGGACCAATCTGTTTAACTTCCCCTAAGAGGCAAGCATTCTGAATTATGTTTACTAGCTCTTGTTCAGGCAGATAGTAAAACTGATCCATTAAATTATTTATTCCAGCATGGCTTTATCAAGAATAGGTCCACCTTTACTAATTTAGCTGACTTTTATTTCTTAGTCTTTCTTGGAACTGTTTTTTGGCCACCTTGAAAGGCCTTTGACTGTATTCCCCATCTAGTTATCACTGACACTATGAAACAGTTTTCACTAAACCCGTATAGTGAAGCAAGCAGCCAGCTATCTCGGTAACAGACAACAAATAGTGAAGATCAACAACTACTATTCAGACTGGGTGAAAGTAACAGTAGGTGTATGCCAAACAGATCTGCTTTATAACTTGTTTTATTTAACAACGTGTCTTTCACTCATCCCCTCTTCAAGTCATAATGGCTGGCAAAGTATACATATGACATCAAAATAGGTACGCAGATCACTAGCATTGAAGACCTCAACAATTTCAACAGTCATAGAAATATTGTGTATACTTGGCTGCTGATTAATGAATTTAACATTAATTTTCATATATGCACAGGTTTTTTTTTTTTTTTTTGGAAAACCAGAACCAGTGATGACATTTTGTATGGGCAATCTATATCTAGTACCAAAAGAGTGTGAAGTTCTTGGGATTAGAATCTGAAATAACATATAGTTTGAAGCATATGCTCTGTCATAAAAAATAAGCAATTAATATTATAGGGTTCATTTTCAAGAATTTCAACTGATCTGCACATATTACCTTAGTAAAGCTATTTGTGTCATATGTTAGACCAGTGATAGAATATAGTACTTTGACCTGCTGTTAAAACAAGTGTAATTTGTTGATTTTGAAATGTCTACAAAGAAAATTCAACAAAAGAATTACAGCTTATAAGAACATTTCCCATTGTGCTTGACACAAGATGTTGACATTCTTGGTCTTTACTCTATTAGCTACATGCAGCTTTAACAGGCAAACTGTGCTTAGCATTTAGTGCTCTTAATGATGAAGATTTGGGGTATTAAAGAACATTGACTGTCTTTAAACTAAAATTACATTGGGAGGCAGCTCACTTTTAAATTAAATAGTTGCAAAACTATACTAACAATCAAATTTATTTCACACTGTGTTCTGAGCTTATGGAAAATTATCCCTGAACATAAAACAGAGTGATATATTGAATGTTTTATTTTAAATCACTTAATAGTTGGATTGCATTAAATCCCCAGTCTGCACTTTGAAATTCCAGTCTGACCAATACTCAGTTTTCTTCAAGCTACAAAGCTATGAAGGCATGATATGGATAGTTAACACAAAATCATGATTGCTAAATCAGTAGAAAGAGTGGCCTGTTCTTTTGAAGTGCATAAAGAAAATGATTAAACAGATAATATTGAGAACTAAAATGGATTGGGCTCATGTAGGAATGACTTTTCAGAATTTAATGAGCTGTGTTAGCTTCCCCTGTAAAAGTCTGACTTCTGATTAACTGAACTAGTAACTATTAGGTCTAGGTTATAAAATTAATTATAAACATACAACATAATAAAAATGTATTTGTGTCTGATCTAGACACTAATATTATCTATTAAACGTATGTTATACACATGTCTCTACAACAATGATGTTTATCTTTTTAGACTAATGAATCTAGTATTACAGTATTCGAAGTCTGTTTTTACTAACTGTTCCTTATATGTCCATACATAGTACCTGATATATAACTCACTGCATGTTAATTTTCTTCGCAAACTTTGTATTAATTTGTAATATATGTTATTGTTCTGTCGGGAGTTTTTCTCCAAGGGCCTCCACTGAAAATGCACCTGTGTCCACTGGATTATCCCGGTTAACAAATGTAAAATAAATAAATAAATATTTGATCAAAACTGTTTTGGTAATCGAGAAATGATGCAAACAGAAATGTTTATGGAAGAATTAAATATGCTAAGGTTAGAGGTAGATGAGTCTCAATTACTAACGGTTGGGATAGGAGGAGATGAGATAAAAATTGTGATGTATAACCAATCTACAGGAAAGTCCACACTAATAGATGGTATTCCTGTGGAAGTTTGGAAGGTAGGAGTAAATAAACTGACAAAGATGTGGAAGGTTTTTTAACAGTATTTTAAAAGGAGGAGAAGTTGCACTGTCCTGGAAGAAAAGTGTCAGCTGCAATAAATAATGAGGGTAAAGATCTATCAGATCCAGCTTTATACAGGGCCATTTCAATATTAAACGATGATTAGAAAGTGTTCATGTCTATGATGGCTAAAAGAATGTCAAAAGTAATGCCAAAACTGACAGATATAGATCAGTGTGGTTTTGTGGAGGGGAGGCAAACATTTGACAACATTAACAGAACATTGATGATCCAGAGGGAAGCAGAATGTAAGAAAATACCACTGCTGTTGGTGGGTCTTGATGAATAGAAAACATTTGACAGAGTAAGCTGGGACTTTATAAGCAGGGCAATGGATGCATTTGCATTTCTTGAAAAAATTAGAAGGTTGATTAGGAGTATATATAAGGGATCGGAGACGAAAATTAAAATGGGTTGGGTTCTCACTGATAATTTCTGGTTGAGCAGAGGAACAAAGCAGGGGTGTCCTCTTTTCCCCTTTGCCATTGGTTCTAAATATAATGCAAATAACAAAGAAAATAAAGAACTCAGAAATTCAAGGATATAATAATAAAAGCTGGCTCTATTTGCAGATGATATTATTTTATACCTGACAAAACCAGAAAGACATTATAGTGTTGTGAAACATTTTGAGACAGTTTCATATCTTTTCGGGCTACAAAATGAATGAAGCTGAAACAAAGGCAATAGCGGTAAATTATGTACTCACATATGGATTGGTTCTGCAATATCCATATTTATGGGGACATGATAAAATCAAATATTTAGAAATATGGATTAAAAATGATTCTGGTGTGGCACCTAAGGATATGTGGGAAGAGACTAAAAATATAATACAAAACTGAGAAAATGGAAGCTTTGTTATATGGATATGGAGAGTAAGATACAAGCAGTTAAAATGTTTTTAGTCCCATTAGTCTTATGCACAGGTCAGGCATATTTTTTATCAACCAGAGGAGAAGTTGTGGATAGCAATTAATAAAGAGCTGAAGGACTTTATCTGGGAGGGGAAGACAGCAAGAACCAAGTGGGATAAGCTTATTCTTCCAGCAGAACAGGGTGAATTGGGATTACCTGATTGGAAGGTGTACTTCAGAGCTACACAGTTAAAGCTCCTATACATAGCACAAACAGAAAACTATAATTCAAAGTGTAAAGGGATGATGTTGAAACATGGGGGAAGCTCAAGAAACAAAGAGAAACTGAGATTTTGGATGCAAGCCTTTAAGGAGAACAACAGTAATTATACAGATTATTATATCTATAAAGTAGCAGAAAATATCCTAAGAACTGAGCCAAGACAGGAATGAAGAAAGGCGATTCTGCCGATAAGGATGACTGCAATTAGAGATATACACAACAGGCAAGAAAGGGTTGGAATTTATTAGAGAAAACTGGCAAAGAAACCAAGGTATTGGGAGCAAATAACTAGAGAGGGAAAGATGATAGAATGGGAAGATGCCAAGAATTTATTTGCACTGCAGGTTAGAGGTTGCCTTCTGTATCAGGGATTGATATCAGAGTATAGGCAAAGAGAAAGAAATAGGGGGCTCTTAAATGAAATACCAGCACTGGTAGAATTTTAGTAGAATCTAGAACAGAAGTTGCCATTAAAAAGGAATAATTAGTAGAGCATATAAAATAGTGCATGATAACTATAAGAATCAATCAGAGGAGGTTAGAAAGGATTGGGAAGTGAGATTGGATAAGCAATTCTGAAAGAAACAATGAGAAATATATGTATGCCTCCCAAATATGCAAAAAATCTAGAAGATTTAGCAATTTTGCTTAGTAATGTTTATACAGATATTTTTATACCCCAAGTAGGCTCCAGAGAAATTTTCCTCAGAGAGCAAATGTTGGAGGTGTGATGGGGAAGAAAGAGGTAATTGGGAACATATTTTCTGGAAGTGTGGTGATTTGGTGGACTTTAAGGATTCCCTGTGGGATGCACTGTTGGAGATGTTGGGTGGGCAGATTGGTGTGACGAGGGAGATGTTTTTTCTGAGCTATGATACAGAATCGGAACTGCCTGGACATGGTAAAACCTTGTTGTGTCTAATAACGATGGCTGCCAAAAAAAACAATTGCTAGAAAAAAATGGAAATCAAAATCTAAGCCAATACTAGAAGTAGTGGATATAATAACAGAGATAAAAGAACTGGAACTGAGATCTTTAAAAAAGGGTAGGAGCAAACTACATAGGAAAAATGGGAATGGTGCCAACAATGCATACAGGGCAGGAATGAGGTTTAAAAGAAGGCAGAACTTAAATTATCTCTGCAATGTTTGACTGAAAATGATTGGGTAGATTATAAGTGATGTATAATGTTTGCAAATGGGATTGGTCAGTATGGTTTGTAATGTAAAATGCTTGCCACTAGAATTGTGTTAGAGTGGTTTGTTTTCATTTATATACATGTATGATCACCAGTGTCATAAGTGATGGTTTAATAAAGATGATTCTTGTTTAAAAAAGGATACAAATTGAACAATTTATGTAATGTTGCTTAGATTATATGATATATGGCAATATATGTGAAGTATAATTGTAAAATTAAACTTGTTAATATTAATACAGTTTGATTGCTTTTATATAAATGTTAGTTTGCCTGTGTCACAAGTGATAATTCAGTAAAGATATTAGAAAAAATGTGTATTAAACAATTCCTCTAAATGCCATGGGGAAGTGAGGCCAGCTCCCACATTGCCCTTACTTAACTATATCAACTGCTTGATGACACAACCATTGGGAAAGGAAAGAAAATTGCAGGGGTTTAACAATGACTGCACAAAGCACGGTCCTGTAGTTGCATCATTAGTATAGTAAGAGAATAGTAACATTAGGGGAAGGGATTGAAAAGATAATACAATGGTGGGGTCTATATTATATGCTTGAAGAGACTTTTCTTCAAACATATAATCATCAACATATAAAGAGCAAATGCTCAAAAGCGCGAACAGCCACATCAAAAATTCACGGGGCCATACACAAAAAACACAAACTTCAAAACCCTAATCAAGTGGGGGCACAACCTGACATGGGGGTTGTGCCCTCACACCCCCCCCTAACTAAATATAGCAACTCTGAGATCGCTCTACATTGGGGAAAAAGGCAATTCCTGATAATGGCCAACTGAATTTTTCCCAAGGAAAAAATTTGCGGACATGGCCATTCGCACTTTAGAGCATTCGCTCTTTATGTGTCGATGATTATATGTTCAAAGAAAAGTCTCTTTGAGCATATAATATAGACTCCAGTGGTGAAATAGCCCTTGACCATTTGGACAAGATGGATTAGTTTAGTACTTTTCTTACTTTTTTCTCATTTGTTTATTAGTAGAGCTACACAATTTAATACCAATAGTATAGTTTATATATACATATTATAATTTCTTTGTATTTCAATATTTGACAATTATATTCAGAAGGTGGCTAACATAAGCATGCACCTCAACAAAGTTATTCATAATTAGATGATTAAGGAAACTAATATCTGCTATTCTAACATAAAATTGTGTACACTATACTGTTTGTCCTTCTTTATATTTTAGTCTTTCTCTTCAAATTATAAAAGACAAAAGAACTGTCTATTGTGGATTAGACAAGTATTTAATCAATCAATAGTTTACGATGAAAAATTATCAATTCCATTCTGCCTTAATTTCTTATTTGCATCTCCAACATTCCATTGTGTCCTTTTTTATTCAGTCTGGTGTATTAAACCTTCTATGTGAAAACTTCCAGGTGTGTGTATATATTCCAAAACAGAGATGCTGATGTTTCTGAAATGTCCTTTTAAAACTTTTCCTTTAACAGCTATGACATTTCTTTAAATACAATTTAATGAATGGGAGGTCGAGCCTGAAGACTGTGAAATATTGTTGTAGTGAAGCTCACTGAAAACCCTTTGTGCTGTTGGAATTGTAGCGGCAACATCATGAAAGTATGCATTAACGAGTGTCTCACGCCATGACAGTCAAAACTCTTGTGTCTGAGACCAGTTGGGGTATTATTGCTAAGTGTTTAACAGTTCCCCTTTTGATTCACTGTTGACTGTTGTAAAATGCCACTCTCTTCAGTGTGACTATTGCAAAATGATATGTCCTTCACATGGTTTACTTTGCTCTTTTCGTATATGTTACAAATGAAGGTAACTGAAAATGTTCCTTACTAGTTTAGTCTTCTCAAAGCTGCAGCCAGCCTTCCTCCTCCTTTTCTACCCTTCTTTTTCTGTCTAAAGCACCTCTGATATTGTCTATAAGAAAAATCTAACCGCTGTGTATACCCTGTAATATACAATGATCTTTTGTTTGGTTTAGAAGCATGCCTTATACGTATGCAAAAAATAAAATAAAATAAAAATTAAAAAAAAAAAGCTGTCGTGAAGAAGCCTTGAGAAAGTCATGAATATTTTCTAAACTAATTAATATTTATAGGAAGATAATGCATATTGCTGCCTTACAGCTGGGAAAGGATTTCTGTAAGTATTGAAAGACTAGCTGTCTAGTTCTGTGGAGTATGATAGGTATTTGTTATATTGTGATAAATCCGAGGGGAAGGTCTTTTGATTTTTTTTCCAAATGCTGAGATGCAGCTACAATAGCAGTGCCTTGTCACCACACATGCATAAAATTGTATTTCAAGGAGCCATATTATATAAAATAACCAGAACAGAAAAATAAATTAGCTCAATTCAGTTGAAATACAGCAGTCTAAGAATGTCTTAATCTACAGTGTACATCTTTGAACTGGATTTGTGAAATTTCAAACTCCAGAGCTTTGCAAACTTATTTTTATTAGTGAGTAAGACCCTTTAGCTGTAAGCTGTAGTCACTTAATCATACTATTTCATTTTTAAGATTTTCATGGCAGTACCATATAGTATTTTTGAGAGACTGTCTTCAAAATGTTCTTCAAGGTTGCAGGGAATTATGGGAAATTACTTATGATGTTAGAAAAAAAAACATTTTTTTTTTAAGATTAATTAAACAAATCGACACAAACACTTTCGCCCTGCCACAATGCAGGGCTTTATAATGTAAATAACAGCAAAAGTAATCCCAATTATTTAAATACCCTATAGCCTGAAAAGGTCCCAAACTTCCTTAAAGGTACATAACCTAAAAACACACTGTTCAGCAGTAAAATCATATCAATCGTGTTCACATAATTCCATATAATTTAAATAAAATCTTACAAAAGTGTGAGAAATAGCAAGATAAAAAGTAGTGTAAAAAGCAATGTACAAAACAATATAAAACAATATAATGTTTAAATGTACAATATTTAAATGTACACTAACTGTATATCCCAGCCCTACAATTTGCTAGCTTTCTTTTTAAGGTATGGCTTAACCGAAATATGGTCATTCAAAGCTGGGGGGGGGTGCGCGTGGCATTCAGTTTAACCTGCCAGTAGGTTTCCCTACAGCTAAGCCAGTTCTCCCAGTCACCCTCCCTAAGGTCCATAATTACTTGCTCCAAAATCCCAAGTAAAAACCCTGTGTGTATGGGCTCCACAGAAAGGTGCTTGTAAAGGACATTGTTCAAGTTCTTCTTTAATGTTATAAATATGCTGGTAAATATGCTTCCCCAGTGCTCTTTCAGATTTGCCAACATAAAAACTGGGACAGTCCTTACAAAGGGCCAAGTTCTCTATACCCTTAGTCACACAATTAACCCTTTTAAAATAAATTACACTCTTAATGCTATCACAAAATTGTCCGTTCTTTGTCAAAAATATATTTACAATATTTACATCTACCACATTTTCTAGTTCCATTTTTTCTTTTGTAGTTTGTCTCCTTTCTGTTTCTCTCAAATACTTTTTTCAAATTTATACCCGTCTTAAACACAAACTTGGGCTTCTCGCCTATTTTTTGTAGAAGATCTGTGTTAAATCTTAACATTTTCCAATTATTTTTAACTAAATCCTTAATACCTTTTGAAGCATAGTTGTACTCAGCCACTAAGGCCCTTGAAAACTGTTGCTCATTGTTCCGTATTGTGTGAAAAGGTTTGCTTGGTATCAACTAGTAAGGGCATATATTTAACACCCCACCCCTCAGTGAGTTCTAGTACTACCTCTTCTATTAAATCAACTGGATACCCCCTTTCCATGAATAATTTTGAGATTAATTCAATTTCATTCAAGAAGTCACTTCTTTGTGAGGTCATCTTAGCTGCCCTGACCATCTGACCTTTCACAATACTTTTCTTCTGTTTCCATGGATGCACAATGGTATAAGGGAGGTAGGAGTTACTGAATGTACTTTTTCTGAGGATCCTAGATTTTAACTGTCCATCCATTATATCCATTCACACATCCAAATAATCAATCCCAATCTTGTCATAGTTGTAAGTAAATCTTAAAAGAAAATTTTTAGTGGTGTTTAAATAATCTATAAAATTGCCCAAAATACATTCAGGTCCATTCCATACAACAAAGATGTCATCCAAGAAACACCTATATAATTAATGTGCATCCAGAATTCACTATTAAAAATATATAGGGTTACCCATTTTAAAAGGACTAAGCATATATGGGGACACAAGCTGCCATCATAGCCACTTCTCTTATCTGTTTTAAGATCTTCCCCTCAAAATAAACAAAGTTGTTTTCTAATACCAATCTCATAAGCTTAACATATACGTTCACCCCCAAGCTTAATAAGGAACTCTTGTCACTTAAAGTTGCACCAAAAAGGTCCAGTCCTTACTCAGTGGGAATACACGAAAACAAATCAACAATGTCAATGGTTAAAAAAAACAAATCTCTCCTTCACAGGTCTCAGGAGTCAGACTCCACAAAAAAGTCCCAGGAGTCCTTTAGTAGATGTGGTGATCCCCCTCAATCTATTTGAGTGAACGGTCTAAAAATGTAGCTATAGCATACGTCTTAGAACCTTCTCTGGACACAATAGGTCTGTGACAACCATACCCTGGCCCAGCCTCAATCCTCACAACTAACACCAGGGAGGTCATCTCATAGAAGAGGAAAGGATAACTAATACACACAGTAAAGTACAGTTTCCCTTAAGTGCACACAGAGATCACAGTCAGTCTGGGGCTGGTTGCTCTCTTGCTCACCAGGTCCCCAATAAGACACCCCACTGGCACAGCTATAGAGTCCAGGTCTCAGCTTAACTGGGAAAGCTAAAACCTCCAGTACCCTCTGTCCCACCAGTGCTTTGTGCCCCTGCCAAGTAGCTGACACAACACACACACACACACACACACACACACACACACACACACACACACACACACACACACACACACACTTTGAGATTAGTATTTATACAACTTCACAGACACTCCTGGGAAAGGCTGACACAGATTTTCCATCTGTGCCCCTTTACCCAGTCTATACTGTAGTAATTACTGCCACCACCCAGTTAATAAATATCAGCTACTCAAAGGCCCTTAAAAGGGTGTCCAATTATTACTGTGCAATATTATTATCCAATGGTGGTATGACTAACAGTCAAGGCTTACTTTAGAGTGGCCTATTACAATAACCTCTATAAATATGCAATGTACTCTAGAGCTTATCTCTACACAAAGCAGTCACGGGTAGAAGGTTTTAAAAATATTTAATAATAAATTATTAAAACACAAGACAAAACTACTACACCGCCGAGATATCTAAGAGTTCACAGATCACACATAAACTTAAAATAATACAGTAGGACAGGTCTGATTTCAAAGAAAAATACCTAATTAATCTTTACTAGCTTTATCTATTCCTACATGAGGGACTACGTGTATGTAAATACCCAGAAGGGTTTTTATATGATAATGTAATGATTCAAGAATTCAACCATATTATTGATGAATGTGGTTTTAGAATGATGGCCTTCATGATTAAATATGCTAAAAAGAAGGTTGATTTTTTTATTGGGGGAAGCAGAAAAGTTAAACAGGGTCATCAAAAAGGATTTATTGTTTGAATTTTACAAAGATGTGTATGAACATTGTTTTTTGCATGCAAACAGAAAGTGTGAGGAAATTATTTTAAGAAAACAGAAAAAATTAACTAGAGATTTGAAGCAGTATAAGGATAAACAGGGCTTACATTTTCAGAGGGAGGTTTAGTAGGAAAAGTGTGTACGAGACAACAAATGGTGACAATTATGTTGCTGGGTCCACTAATCAGAACAACAATTCAGGTGAAGAAACAACTAATGCTGTTGATAATGGGCATGTTTTCAAGAGGAGAGATGATACTTACCCTGGAGACTATAGAGTACACTGGGCCTAAAACCCCCAACCCCCTGGACCCTAAAGTTGGTTTAGATTTTATTGAGCATTCTGATGGGGGGGGGAGGTGAAGGGGGGTGGAAAATAATGGGGTTGGGAGAGTGGCCTAAAGGTTAAGGTGTTTGCCTTAAAAACACAAGGTGCAGGGTTTGAGTCTCACAAGGGATAATTGGGCTAGGCTTAAAATGGCTTGCAAGGGTAGTTAGCCTAGTACTAACCTATGAATCTATGAACCTATGGATGTGAATGATCAGGATTTTTCAACGGGCAAGGGGAAATGAAGAAATCAGTCGAAGACAAAAAAGAAGGGGAAGGTATAGTCATTGGAGAGGATGGAGTGACTTTATCTTTCAATGGTTTTAAAATTTTCAATTTGAGTGGAACAGAAATTAAATTAGAGCATTTTCAGCTTTTTGAAAAAGGTTTTAAATGTGTTCCCTCAGTTAGGTTTGATGCTTGTGATGCCCTTATTGAGCTGAAATTATTTACTAGAAAATAAAATTTAGCTTTATTGTTTGACCGGAAAATCAATAGGGTAGACATCCCTATTAAACAAACGAGTACATATAACCCACCCCGCACCCTGCCCTACAGGTCTTCAAGACAGTGTGTACATCAGATATTTATGCTCTTAATATGGATAAGAAATATAGGAGGAAACATGATTATAAGTACAACCTAACTAAGAAAGAAAAGCAGGTGTTAGACGAGTTGGCAGGTAACAAAGGGATACGTATTATGAAACCAGACAAGGGGGGTGGTATGGTTCTGGTTGATGCCATTGATTACTCGAGTAAAATGTTAGATATTTTAAACAACACTAATGTGTATGTTTCAGTTTCTATCAATGAGGTCAACATTTCTTATAGGAAGGTGGACCTAGCAATAGAGGAATTTATACTGGAAAATAGGCTACACCAGAAGTTAGGTGGGATTTTACAAATCAAGAAGCCAAGATTGGCATCTGTTTTTGGTATCCCTAAGCTACATAAGAACACTACCGATCCACCCTATAGACTTCTTGTGTCCGGAGAAGCTTCTAAGATGTACCCTATAGCTACATTTTTAGATCGTTCAGTCTAACACATTATGGGGGATCACCCACATCTACTAAAGGACTCCAGGGACTTTTTGCAGAGTCTGACTTCTGAGACCTGTGAAGGAGAGATTTGTTTTTTAACCATTGACATTGTTGATTTGTTTTCATGTATTCTTACTGAGGAAGGGCTAGACCTTTTTGGTGCAACTTTAAGTGACAAGTTCCTTATTAAACTTGGAGATGAACGTATATGTTGAGCTTATGAGATTGGTATTAGAAAACAACTTTGTTTATTTTGAGGGGGAGATCTTCAAACAGATAAGAGTAGTGGCTATGGGGGCAGTTTGTGCCCCCATATATACTAACTTACTCCTTTTAAAATGGGAAACACTATATATTTTAATAGTGAATTCTGGTGGCACATTCAATTATATACAGGCATTTCTTGGACAACATCTTTGCTGTATGGGATGGACCTGTATGTATTCTGGGCAATTTTATAGATTATTTAAACACCACTAAATTATTTTAAGATTTACTTACAACTATGACAAGGTTGGGACTGAATATTTGAATGTGTGAGTGGATATAATGGATGGGCAGTTAAAATCTAGGATCCACAGAAAAAGTGCATTCAGTAACTCCTACTTCCCTTATACCATTGTGCATCCATGGAAACAGAAGAAAAGTATTGTGAAAGGTCAGATGGTCAGGGCAGCTAAGATGACCTCACAAAGAAGTGACTTCTTGAATGAAATTGAATTCATCTCAAAATTATTCATGGAAAGGGGGTATCCAGTTGATTTAATAGAAGAGGTAGTACTAGAACTCACTGAGGGGTGGGGTGTTAAATATATGCCCTTACTAGTTGATAACAAGCAAACCTTTTCACAAATACGGAACGATGAGCAACAGTTTTCAAGGGCCTTAGTGGCTGAGTACAACTACGCCTCACAAGTTATTAAGGATTTAGTTAAAAATAATTGGAAAATGTTAAGATTTAACACAGATCTTCTACAAAAAATAGGCGAGAAGCCCAAGTTTGTGTTTAAGACGGGTATAAATTTGAAAAAAGTATTTGAGAGAAACAGAAATGAGACAAACTACAAAAGAAAAAAATGGAACTAGAAAATGTGGTAGATGTAGATATTGTAAATATATTTTTGACAAAGAAAGGACAATTTTGTGATAGCATTAAGAGTGTAATTTATTTTAAAAGGGTTAATTGTGTGACTAAGGGTATAGAGAACTTGGCCCTTTGTAAGGACTGCCCCAGTTTTTATGTGGGCAAATCTGAAAGAGCACTGGGGAAGCGTATTTACCAGCATATTTACAACATTAAGAAGAAGAACTTGAACAATGCCCTTTACAAGCACCTTTCTGTGGAGCCCACACACACATGGTTTTTATTTGGGATTTTGGAGCAAGTAATTATGGAACCTAGGGAGGGTGACTGGGAGAACTGGCTTAGCTGTAGGGAAACCTATTGGCAGGTTAAACTGAATGCCATGCCCCCCCCCCCCAGCTTTGAATGATCATATTTCTATTAAGCCATACCTTAAAAAGAAAGCTAGCAAATTGTAGGGCTGGGATATACAGTTAGTGCACATTTAAATATTGTACATTTAAACATTGTATTGTTTTATATTGTTCTGTACATTGCTTTTTATCCTGCTATTTCTCACACTTTTGTAAGATTTTATTTAAATTATATGGAATTATGTTAACACGATTGATATGATTTTACTGTTGAACAGTGTATTTTTAGGTTATGTACCTTTAAGGAAGCTTGGCACCTTTTCAGGCTATAGGGTATTTAAATGATTGGGATTACTTTTGCTGTTATTAACTTGATAAAGCCCTGCATTGTGGCATGGCGAAAGCACTTCTGTCGATTTGTTTAATTAATAAATTATTGAGACAGTGAGCCAGCCTTGGTGTGCCTGAACCACTTGTTTTTGTATACATTGTTGAATATCATTTAACAATTCATTCAACAGTAATACATAGAGTAGAAAAACATATAATTCAGAAGTAAATACAAGAGTAGATCTTAGCACTCAGTAGCCAGAAATATTTGCACAGTCATACAATTAAAGAGATAAGATTACATCCATGTTTTCCAGGTTTTAGAGTAGTGAGGAGTTACAGTGGCCATAATATGGTAGATAGGAAGACTTTAGTTATACTACATATTTTAAGGAGGCCAGGTGCATATACAGTTCCATGTAGAAGAAAGGTTTTCATGTAATGAAGTTTTGAAAAAGGCAGGGGTTTTTGGTTGTTCTAATTGAAAAAGGTAGGGCATTCTAATTTTTGGCTATAAAATCCTATCTGTAAAGGAGTTGGCCAGTTGGAAGGTTTGGCTTATTCTGAGATGTGAGAGGCCTCTTTGGGAGGTAGTAAGTAAATATTGAGATGAGGGCAGGACAATCTGAAGGTTTAAAGATAATTTTGTGTGCTATAGTTAGTTTCACGTAGATGAGGTAGTGTAGAAGTTCTTTAGTTTTTTGGGAATGTAGAGCAGTGCAATGATGGGTAGAGTATTTGGCATTAGTACCGAATCTGTCTATTTTATTGTAACACATCACGTGCGTGGCTTTTAGTGAGAATTGGAGGTTGGTGAGTAATGGAGTGCCATAGATGAGTGAAGGGAGTAAGTAAGTTGAAGCAAGGGTTTGTCTAGTGGAGGGACTTAGGAAGTGAATATGTCAATAGAGAATTCCTAGCTTTTGATGGGTTTTGCAAATATTATGTTGTATGTGGATATGACATTTGAGGTTTTCATCGAAGGTGACCCACAGATGTTTTGTGGGGCTAACAATTTTGATTTTAAAGTTGTTTAGAGAATATATAGAAAAATTAGTTTTGTCTAATGGAGTTGATCTTTTAGGGGTGAATACTATGATTTTGGATTTATTTGGGTTTAGGGATAGGTGGTTATTATACATCCAGGTTTCAGTGATAGAGAAGGCCACTTGACTTTTATTTTGTAGGTTAGAGACTGAGTCAGCTGAACATACAATAGTTGAGTCATCTGCATATTGAATAAGGGAGCCCAGAATTATAGATGAGTGGAAATCATTAATGAAAATACTGAATAGAAGGGGTCCATGAACAGAGCCTGAGGAACTCCAGTAAAGTATTTAGATATGGAGAGATGGAGTGTTGCCACTTCACTGCCCACTGTCTGTCTTTTAAATAACCTGAGAAACAGCTTGTAGGGGAAAGTCTGATGTTAGAGGGTTGGGTTAGAAGTGAAGGATGGGAAACTGTGTCAGAAGCCTTTGATAGAGCTAGGAAGAGGTTGGAGATCATTTTACCAGAATCGTGGGCTTTGTTTACTATATCCATGACAAATATGTGGGCAGTTGTAGTACTATGGCCTGGTCTGAATCCATGTTGGGTGGGTGACAGGAGTTGGTTATGAAGAAGAAAATGCAGAAGTTGAGTTTGTATTATTTTTTCAAGATCGTAAAGACAGGTGAGAGATGAAAGTTGGTGATATCATTATTATTGTCACCTTTATGGAGAGGGAGAATATCTCTGCTTTTTCCAGGTTTTGGGGATCTAGGAGTCTTGGATGGATCTGTTGATTAGTATATTTATAGGATAAGCAATGGCTTCAGCTGCAAGTTTTAGATATTCTGAGGGTATGTTGTCAGGTGCATTAGAGCAGGGTTTAAGCTTCAAAAGTAAATTCTTTATAGTGGTAATTGGAATGGGATTTAGAGTGTATGTCAGTGTGGAGTAGGATTTTGTATAATGGGTGGATGTTGTAGTGTTTCCTGGGCTGCAATTTGTTTGGGCAAACTTAGCAGTAATGTCAGTTATAGAACTGATGAAGAATTAATTGAAGAGGTCAGGTATTTCTTGATATGTTTTGCTGGGATGTCGACATGGGTTGTTTTTTGTGCCTAGCTTTTGAAGTGAGGTAATGGAATTCCAGATTTTTTTTGAGTTTTGTTTGACTACTTTGCAGTTTTATATAGTATTCTTTTTTATATTTGTTGATTAGCCTTTTTTGCCTGGTTATGAAATTGGGTCTGCAGTGTTTTTGTTGGTTTGCCACTATTTTCATATTTTGTCCCTGATGATCATAGGATTTGTAGTAGGTTTTGTTAGTCATGAGGTGTAATATGATTTTATCCTCTTTTTATGAAGGGGTGCTAGGCTATTTATTGTATTCAGAAATATAGAGTTGAAATAATTGACTGGGTCATCAAGTGGGGGTGTTTTTAGAATATTCCAGTTTATCTTTTTTAGAATATTTTTGAAGGTATGTGGGCTACATTTGGTAAGGTTTCCTATTTGTTTATATTGATGTTTGTTTTGAAAGATGAGTGGAGTATGACAAATAAAGGGTAGATGATCACAGAAGATGTCTGGGAGAGTACTTGCTTCATTTATTTTGTTAGGGTCAGAAACTAGAATCCAGTCTAAAATGAAACCACTGTTATTGCCCTTATTAATTGTGGTTGGGGAATTGATGAGTCGTGTGAAGTTGAATAGATTAATATTTGAAGAAGGAAGGTTGGAGCTGAGGTTTAGCCAGTTGATGCTTACATCACCTTGAATGACAGTTTTGTTTTTAATATTAGTAGAAACCCATGCAAGGATGTCTTCTAATATGGATATATTGTTGCCAGGAGGTAAATAAAGTACTATGATACACAACCTTTTGCAGTTATTCATTTTAGGAGAGTAATAAGAATTTTGGCATTGGAAAATTGAGGTACAGAATTTGTATATGGAACTATATTATGGGAATAAGAAAGGATTAGTGCTCCACCACCTCCTTTTTTTAGGCTTATCAGATCTTATAGTTTGAACTCCTGGGGAGGGTAAATTCTGAATCTTTAATGGATGGGTTTAACTAGGTCTCTGTGGTAGCAATAATGTCTGGTTGATTATGAGAGTTCCAAGCATGGAAGTTAGTAATTTTGTTGTTAATGCATTGGAGGTTAAGGGTTACCAAGTATAATGATTTGTAAGAATTATTGTTATGGAGAGGTGTTGATGGGTTTGTATAAATGGGCCCTGGACTGGGGTGTATGTCGATGCATAAAGGAACAATTGTGAAATTAATTACATAAGCTAGTTACTTTTGTTTTGAGTGTGATTTATTGTGGTATAGTTGAAGGTAGGTGGTGGTATTGTTCTTTAGGGTAAAATAGATTTTGCTATAGATAGATATTTTCACCTTATATTGGAAGGGGAGATTTGTTTGGTAGAGGTGAGGAGACATGTCTATATATCTTTTAAATTAGATAGCTACTGAAGAAGTGATATTTGCCATTAGAGAGGGTAAGCAGATAGGGTTTAGAGTGGTAATGTATACTAGAGAAAAGAATGGAGAAGAGTGAGAAGGTGAGAATGTGTGTGCTTGGTGATAGCATGATTATAAGTAGAGGGGTGGGAGTAGATAGTAATGGAACTGAGTAGTGGGGATGTAAAATATTTAGGAGAGGTAATGGAAAATAAGAAGAGATCTAAAAAGGTAATGTAGAGTAACAAGAGATGGATATAGGTGCTAAGGGAGAGATGATGGAAAAGGATAAGGTCAAGCTCAGTTTAAAGTAGTAGCAGGTGGAAGAGATCAATGAAAAATAGGAAGGCAGAGCATGGATAAAAATAGGTAGATATATCAGCAAGGAGAAGTATGAAGGGGGAAGAGGGGGCATGAAATAAACTGGAGGGAAGGAAGGAGTGGTTTTGATTGGATTATTGAAATAAGGGGTGGAGTTATGCACGTGTAAGTTTAGATATAGTTTGGGTGGGTGGAATTTGGGGGTAGGGTAGCCCAGTGAGCCCAAGCGAAGCAAGTATGAATGGAGTGGGTAGACCTGGACCACTAACAAGCCTTGGATTACCAACAGAGCCAATCAGCTAGCAAGTGAATAGTGCAGAACAGTAATACCTTTTCAAAAAGTTTACAAAGCATCTTGAAAGTTTTGGATATAATAGAAGGGTTGAAGTATCCTTCCTGGGAATACCTTCATTCTGATACTACCTTTACTGGGGTGGCTTTCATCAGTACTATATAAAAGTATAATAAAACAAGTATTAAGCTGTGACTGTAGTAAAAGGAAATAAAAACACTTGTTCACCAAGGGTGAGGGCCAACTATGGAATTATCTGAGATTCTTTCACAGCAAAACTTTAGCTAGAGGAAATATATAGCTAATAATGTGGGGGAATAATAGTGGAGCCATCTGAAGTAGTGTGCACACCACTTTCTATAAAAATCAGATTTACTTGGAGCACAAAGCAAGTTAATTCAGGGAAAAACAAAATGTACAGATCTTTTACAATATGTGGCAGATTTCCTTATCAAAGCATGATCTTGTTCAATGGAAGGGTGTTGGACTCAAAGTGAACAAACAGGTGATAGCAGGAGGTATAAAATGAGCAGACAGAAGAATTATTTAGGGAGATTCAGTGGGCTGAGCTGCCGCCTGGTACAGATAAATTACCAGAATACTGTATATGTAACCGAGTTCTGAGACATTAAATACCAAAACCTGTTTCCATAAAACAGAGATTCAGCATAAATTATTTAAATTAATAGATTACCATACATGTAACTAAGTTCTGAGACATTAAAGACTAATACATGATTCCATAGAGCAGATATTCAGCATACAAAAGATTACACTGGAATTTAATATTAAATCTAAACACTGTTGACTCTATATCCGGGTCTGTAGGTCACATTTAGTAAACACTCATAAACACTAACAATATACATGAGAATGTAAGCTACAAACTGACAAAAGCATAGAGCTAATCAGTCTAATTGTGTATATCTACACTTTCTTCTAGATACAGCAGTGATTCAATCTACAGCAATAATTTAGTTTAGATACAACAGTGATTCTATTTACATAAGCATGTATTAGCCGAGCAGAGTCAATAAACTTAATCACAGCTTGTGCTAGTAGTAGACTGTCATAGCATTAGCTAATTATATCTAGTACAAAGAATGTTAATATAATCAAGTTTTTAAACAAATAATACTGTTCCAGCATAAAATATTGAACAATATAGGACTAGGAGATTGTACTTGGATGAGTGAAAACACATTGAGATGGCCACGAGGAGCATGGAGATGAGTAGGGAAGATTTACTTGGTCTTCTGGGAATCTGACTAACACGTGAGTGAATCTGACTAGCATGTGAGTGGTGTCCACTTGGCAGCCTATGAATATGAGAACTTCCAATGTCTCCATCTGTGACTTTAGAGTGTTCACTGACATTAAAGGACAGACAAAGCAGAAGTAACTAGTCATTTTCATGTGTCAGTGACTCACTGTAGTAGAGACAAGCAGCCAGTCATCTAAATACATTAAGATCCTGACTACTATCAGTCTCAGGTGAGTTGCAAAAGGTGCCATGCACTTGGTAAACATCTATGGGACCATGCTGAGACCAAATAGTAGGACTCTTATTAATATGACTGTCTCTTATCTGCAAGTACAAGAATCTCCTGGAAGTGTTGGCTATTTTATGTGTTAAGTAGGCATCCTGGAGATCTTTTGAACATATCCACTCTCCCTCCTGCAGGCAAGAAGGGATTGACTGCACCAAGACTATCTGAAACCTGGTTTTCCTTGCATATTGATTTAAACCATTGAGCTATAGAACTTGCATGAAGTTCTTGGTCTTTTTTTAGGACTATAAGTTTCTGGAATAAGCTCTATACTCTGTATGATATAGCAGAACCTTTTGCATGGCTGTTTAATAGGAGGTTGTATATCTCCAAACTGGCCACCTGTCTTTAACGAGGTGGAATGTTTGGCAGTTGAAGAGAGGTTCAATTGAGACAGTTAAAAAGGGTATTGTATAACCTATGGATATAGTACTCTTGACCAACCTGTCTAACATAATGGTAGCCATACTGGCAGATGCAGGAACAATTGATCCATGTGTGCCTCCATACTGGGGGCAGCTGGACAAATCCTAAAGGGTGTTGTCATTGCTTCACAGGGAAGGCCCAGGGAATTTCTGGTTTTGCAGTTCTCCTTTGCCTTTGGGAAAATTAAGAGTCTCCTGTGACCTTTCTGAGCACTGCATGTAAGACTTTTAAGGGATTTTTCAATACCATAAGTTTTTTGCAGAAGCATGTTGACTCACCGAAAGCAGTTTCTGCAGACACAGAAAACTTGAAAAATGTTTGCTGAAACTTCTTTCACTAAACTTGGGAGAAAACTTTTTTTCTGTAGGAGTACAAGACTCTGTGCACCCCCATGTGGGGTACCACCCTCTATACCCCAACACTTACATATGCCATCTTTGAGGTTGCACAGTAACGGAGAAAGAACGCTACACTATTAATGAAAGTAGTTTTGGTGTTAATTCCTTGAGCTTTTTACATTTACCAAAACTGATGTTGATGAATTAACTGCAATGTATTTCTAGCACCCTTTTGTTTCTGGAGAAGGACTATTGATGGGATAGTAAACCCTATCTTAATCCCTGCTTATCACTGGAAGAGTGGGAGTAAAAAAGTCAAGCTCTAGCTGACAGTCACTCAAACCTGGTGAGAATCTTTAATTTTATGCTTCTACTCAGAAGGGCTGTTTCAGTGTTGTACAAAGCATGCAGCTATCAGTCCCACTACCTCTACACCCTAAAGGTAGCCTTTTTACATGCACATGTAATTGGGGTGACTTTACTGAGCTCCATAAGAGGATGCACCTTGATAGAAGACCACAATCCCTCTCCCTTTCAGATAGGAGACCTGACCGTTGGCTACTCAATACTATTTCCAACCAACTTCTCAGATCTCAGGACCACTACTCTAACCCTTGTATTTGTCATAGTCATACCTCTTAACTTCTTAGAGCAAGAAATCAGGTCAAAGCCATATATAAAAGTGGGACAAAGGCCCAAAAATAGGGACAATTTTTAAATATTGCACTTACAAACCTAGAAAATTACTAGAATAACAGGTTTTGCATTAGCATAAATTTTCTGAAGGGTATAAAGTCTGAAATGCCAATGTCTGTCATGCTTTTCTAACTTCAGTCTTTAATGATTTGCCAGTAATTTGGCAGAAAATCACAATTTTATGAAAAACAGACCAAAAATATGAGGCAAAAATCTAGGCATTCTGCAAAAATCTGTACAGTCGAGAGGTATGGTAGCCATTTCACTGGCAATGCAGCCGACTTCCTTTTTTCACTTTAACATGCATCATGGATGGTATATTAAGACAGATTAGACCAACAGATAATGCCCTAAATAAATCTTATTAATGGAATAGTAATTTTTATGTGCAAGCACTGTGGGTATGATATTTATTCTATGTCTGTTTTTGTTATGATTAAGTTTCTAGTAATTTAAGAATATACTAAAATACAAATCAATACAATTCTACATTTTTGTCCTATTGCTATTATTGTGTGCCTTTGAAATATAGCATGAAATGCAATAGCATTAACATAAAGTATCATTCATTTTACATGTAACAAGATAATAAATGCCTTTCCTTTACTTTTAGGGCTTGGAAGGTCCCAAAGGTGATCCAGGTCCTTTTGGAGCAGCAGGGCCAAAAGTAAGTTATTTACTGTCAAAAGTATTTTTCACCAGCATGTACAGATAATATAATATGGAGGTGCTGAGTCCAAGACAGAACAGAGGGGCAGAAGCCGGGTAATACTTAAAAGGTAGTAGTTTTGTGCCTGCTCCAGTTCTGTACAGAAAGGAGATCAGTATTTAGGGACACTTTGTGAAACACAGAGTGAGAGTCAGATTTGACTGAACTAGACACAGCATGGAGAAAAGCAAACAACCTGTTTCTTTGCAGGTGGCAAAGCTTCATGCAACACCTTTGCATGTGTGAGGGTGGGGCCTAGCAGTATTCCATGCTACTTAGTTACATAACTTTGACATTTGCATAGAATAAAGACAGGATGCTACTTAGGGTTATTGAATTTTATAGTCTTATAGGGTCACAGGTAATGCTAGGCTAGCTCCCCTTGTGGGACATTTTAAACCTAGCCAATTTCTCTTTTGGTGATTGAATGAACATGTTCTGTTTGGTATTAGATTGGTCTTACCCAGCTCATGTCAAATAATTAGATATTACCCCTAGTGAGAATAACTGGGATCAATACCATAGAAAATTTCGGGGGACTCATGATTGGGATAAAGTGTCTAGGAGCTGCCTATGTCCATTAGTAGTACAGGGGGCAGTCCTGCGGTAAATTTTCTATTACCCATCCATAGATCCAAGTTGTACTTGAATATGGACAGGGATAAGCTTTGTTTAATGTGGATGAAGAGAGTTTGTTCCAGAGCAGCAGTATCCTCTATGAGATATACCTGTCTTTCAAATTCATTCTGTTGATATTGCAGAAGAGGTTTGGATCCCTAGATTGTGTATTTCTGATGCCATTTGACTTCCTGATTGCAGTGGGTTTTGTTTCCGTCTTATGCGTTCTTCCAGTATTCATTCCTCTATTATCAAGGATTATGTTTCATTGGTTGGCAAAGTAAACAGCAATGTTTATGTTAAATATTTGCTTATCACTGTTGTCAACTGCAGAGGAAAAGCAAGCATGCAGATCTTAAGCTGATTTGTAATTTCTTCTAAATGCCATTCAAGTGTTAGCATTCAAGATATTTTCAAAGCTATACACAGGCACAGCCATACCTCTCAACTTTTTTTCCCTCAAGAATTCTGGACCAATCCCAAAGTCAAGGACAGTTTTTAGATATCAGTCTAATTCACTTAAAAGTTACTACATCAGCAGTTGTTTTCATTAACATGCATTTCATGAACAATAAGAAATCTGAAACTGTAATGACTGCTGCTATTGACTGACTGTGATCCTTAGTGATTTACTAGAAAATCAAAAATGTTATGAAGGGCGGGGCAAGAATATTAGGCAAAATTCTAGATGGTTAAGCGATATGCTTGCAGCTATACGTAGTCTCACTATTCAGAAAGCTAATACCTGTTGTAATACCTATTGTAAAGCAAATGTCTGCATTATTTTTCAACTCTTATGACTAGCTTTTAGGAGAGTACTTAAACTCTAGCCATTTATATATTTCAGTGTTAATTAGACAGGAGGCAAGGCCATATTAGAGTAAAATAATCAGCTCTTAAAAGTAATGAAAGCTGGAAGAACCAGCCAGAGTGGGTGGGAGTGAATAACTCATGTTGGCTTATCTATCCTAGCAGAAGGGGGAAGAATGTTCCACTGCAGTATTGACACTTACTGGAGAACATGTGGTTCAGTGGAAACAAAGCAATGGACCTAGGAGAAATGCTCACCAAAAGACGCATTTTCACATGCTACACTGAGACTGAGGATAGGTGCCTGTGTGGAAGCTGTTATCTGCAACTAGGGCAGATATTATGTGAGCTCTGTGAGATCACTTGTCCTGGCTGCTGCAGGGGAAAGGGGAAGCTAGTGCAAGTAGAAAACAATGATGGCTACTTGGATGATGGTCCCACCCACTAACTGGAGTTGCATAGGAGAAGGGGGAAGGGGAAGCTCATGGTCATAAGTATGTGGAGAAAAAAAGAAAAGTCAGAAAAAAGTCAATAAATTAAACTGTCAGGTGAGACAACTTCCCTAAAGTCTGGGATCTCATTTCTGCCTCTGAAATTCTCCAACTCATCAGCCTTTATCATTTCCTAGGTGATTGAATGGTACTCCCTGCTGTGAAACCTCT
Source organism: Protopterus annectens (assembly GCF_019279795.1). Taxonomy (NCBI): domain Eukaryota; kingdom Metazoa; phylum Chordata; order Ceratodontiformes; family Protopteridae; genus Protopterus; species Protopterus annectens. The sequence goes on along the minus strand of NC_056727.1, from coordinate 1,000,797,400 downwards.
GCCACTCACATACCTACTTTTCTGGTAGAAAAAAATTATACAGTACAAAGTACTCACGAAAAGTAAGCCAAATGTTTTGAAAATAACCACAGGAATTTTACATAGGCCTAGTTCCCATATATGTGTTCTATATTTACATTTTATGCCATTAAATACTTTACAGATATTTTTATTAATACCCATGAGAACTGTTCTCCATTGAAATCAGTAAAACATATGTGAATTGCCCTGCTTTGTATCATTATTACATTCATTAGCTAAACATGTACAGTGATCTGCAGGAAGACATTCCTCTAACCTTTCTGACAATGAAATTACAAAGGTGTCTAAAATATTGAGTGCACTATGGAATGTTAAGATAACTTATTATACAGTATGGAGTGAGGGTAGTATATATTTCTGACATGTCTAAACAAATGGATAAGTAAAGTAAATCTAACTTCTCCTAAAACAATTATAGCTGATGTAGGTATTTTGTAAAACTTTCAAACCATTCGTAATTTTTGCTAGCTATGCCCCCCTTCTGCCCAGACTATTAGGTAGTTATCACTGCCACCAGCCAACTCCTTATCAGCTACTTTAAGGCCCTTAACAAAGGGTGTCCAATCTTACGGTGCAATGATACTATTAAAACGAATGGTAGTTTGACCAAGAGCAAGGCTATTAGGAGTGGCCTACACAGTGTCACCAAATAAATATGCAAGTACTCTCAAAACTTAAATATCTCTGGACAGATCAGCCACAATGAAATGGTTAAATACATTTAATAATAAATAATAGAAAAACAAGACAATACTAAATATATATTTACAGTGACATCACAGCTGAAAATCACAGGAAATATTTAAAACAACATTGCAGGACAATTTCAAATAAATAAAGAAAAATATCTAAACTAAGCTTTGCTATATTCCTGAGCATATCTAAGAGAACTATACTGTTCCCCAGAAACTTACTTCATCAGAGCAAGGCAGATGTGGTGAATGAATCTTCTAGATGTTGTCAGGTCAAAGAGAGAATACAGAATGCTGTGTCTCACTAAGAGATTTCTCAAATTAATATATCAAATATTGCTGCTAGGATAGTTTGCACAATGACATAATTTCTTGTCATCTGACTCCTAATTCCCAGGCCCAAAACAACCATTGATGGCAGCTGGTAGCATTTAGCATCTAGCTGTGAAAATACACAGACGTCAGATCTTTGGGCAGATGCTGGAAGTCATACAACAATTGCATTACTCCACATTTTAAAACTAGTAATTATTTCACCTTAAAGACAATACAGAAACCTTCTTGTTACAGACACTGTGTCTTCTTGCTGCACTAAAACTGAAAGATGCCATCTTTTATGGCATAGCTATAAAGTAATTTAATTTCAGTTATTTTTCTGAAGTTAACCTCCTGTATTTCAGTTTCCACTGTTAAAATATATACATTTAAACAGTTACAATAGTGCATGTACGTTTCTGTTTTCTTTCAGTAGGGCACACTGTGGATACATTTCAAGCACAAGTACTCTACAAAATATCTGTTCAGCACACATGTCTGTACAAACTTAGTTTGATATACACATGATATACAGTTCCAATACATCTGTAACAGAAGCATTCTTCACAAATCATGCTGATATTCACAAAAGACATATAATCATTTACAAAATTCCAGATAGCTGTGTTGGCAGTATCTCCTTTTGTGATACAGCCAAACTAATATCTTCACTAAAAAAAAAAAACTAAAACATCCTGTAGAGGAGGCCCATGGGATTTATTTCTGTGTCTAGTATGCCCTCCTTGCTATACACTATTAGATGATATCCATGCTTTTGTGTACAGCCTTGGAAAGTATAATTACTGAGTACATTGGAGTAAACCTTATCTATATACTGTCCATTCATGTGGTTTGAAATACAAAAAAAAAAAAAAAAACATGCAACAGAGAAACAAACTTACTCCTAAACTTTTTATGCAGTTTCTTAGATCAAGATCACTATGTGGTTACACTTTTCCATGAATCCACAAACATATACATTGTAAGACAGCTTGGATTTATACTCAGATGCCCCCCCCCCCCTTTTATGGTTACTCACAGGAAACAGCTAACAGGCTTTGTTAACAAAAAACTGAGGCAATGATCTGTTCTTCAGAAAGATAACTTCACTTATAATCCTACTCCATTTATGCCAGGATGCCTCCTAAGCTTTATTACTGGAGGCATTTGGTCATTAGCCTCATTGTATTTCTCCACTAAACATGTAATGTCTTTCAGCCACTAACTTATTGTATTTCTCCACTAATGTCTTTCACCTACTCTGTAATACACAGTGCAGTTCTTATTTCAAGCAACCATCTGTAACTTTTTTATTATAAGCTTAGAACGTTATGTTCCCTTTTCAGCTACTGAGTTCTATTACAAATAAAACACAGTACTACTACTACACTGGAAAAGTTACCTTTCTTAACTTCCTGTTTTTGCCAACATTAACTAATCTCACCTTTCTCGATTTGCCAGACATTTACTGCTTGGAGATGGTTTCAGCATGTTGATCCCTCCTAACAAGTTAATCGGTACCACACTTGGTTTACTTTAAATACTTGAACAGTCATGGCTCCTTTTTGAAATTCATGAGTCTGACTCTACTTCCATTACTGAAATTAACATGGCCATTTTCAGCATAATCAGCTGCAGGGAGACTCAGTAAATTTATCACAACACACAGGAAGATTTGGAGTTTGTCCTAAAATTAGATAAGCTAATGAAACCATGCTAATTATTAAGAGCTGCTTGACTATGTAACTAATATGTGGAATCAGAAAGGAGATGTACATTTGAGCTACTCTGAATCTAGCAAGCCATCTGACAAAGTGCCACATGCAAGGTAAGTAAATACATTGGGCAGGCTTTGAGTACATGCTGGGTGTTAAGACAGGTAAATAATAAAAGGGCACTGAATGTAATAGAAAAGGACATTTCACATTGGATGAGCGGTTATTACTTGTGTTTCTTAACATGTGAGCTGGTAGAAGGCTGGAGGAAATTTGTCTTTGTGCTGATGACACAAAGCTATACAATAAGACTGATACAAGCAATGTGACATGATGGGAAAAAGAAAAGATGCAGGATTGAAGGAATGGTCAAGATATTTCAGTTTATATTTATAACAGTGTAATGTTTTTGGAAAGAAAAAATGTGAAATGTCTATGTAAATAGTGGGTAAGCAGTAACATAAAGGAGAAGAGAGGCCTGAGGTGGTCACAGCAGATGACCTGAAGAGCAACAAGCAGACAGAGAAAAAGGAAAGACCTGCTAATGGAAATAAATGATACACGGGGAGAAGCATCACAGATGCAAAATAAGAAGCCGTCATTTCTGGCTAGGAAGTCATTCCTTAAGATTCTAGACAGAGTGGGTTGTATATATCTGGAGGCTGTATCCTCCTAGGCAAGACAGATGTATGTTAACAAGCATACTTCTGTGCAATGATGGCAGAGGAAGGACAAAACAGAAGATTTAAAGTTACTCAAGGAAACCCATATAGTCTGTCAGTATTTTGTATTTAATGAAAATAGGACACTGCTGAATGCTCTGGGAAACATAGAAGTAGAGGTACATGAATGGAGCAACCTCACTTGTATTGTAGAGCTATTAGGGACAAGACAATAACAATGACAATGCAATAAACATACCAAAAGTCAAGCAAACCTTTATGAGATGTCTGTACATTAGGGAGAGTTGGGTGAGGGGGTAAGAGGATTAAGCTGCAGTAAATAATACCTGCAGTTTGCCATGTAACTAGTGGACATACCAAATGGGACAATTGTTTCTTATCTGGTGTCAGATTTTATGTTTCTGTAAATGTCGCTGTGTAGTTTACAGGACATATAGCTGCATTTTTGGCCAGTAGAGTGCCTTGTGTGCTTTGGCCAGTATATTATTCCCAAATAAATGAGATCACATGAGTTAAATGCTGCAGTGTTATACTACATTTCCATACTTTTGTACCTTCTGATACTTGCGCCACTCCACTGATGTAACATCATTCCCTCTGCCTTCCATGCAGTTTCTGCCCACTTTATTTGTTCTCACCTTGTGCAGGTTTCATACTTATTTCGACTCTTCCCTTATTCATTAAACATTCTACATGCTCTAAAAGAATCCCTGCTTTTCACTCTCACACTTACTCCCTTCTTCATCTACTTGACATTTCTGTCTTGTTTTTTTCTTATATAGACCTACTTATCAACTCACTTCTTCCCTTCCCACTAATGCCCTCAGTTATGACCCCTACATACACATCTGCATCTCCTACCAAGCGGTAATACCCTCAGTTACTACCTCTACATATCTATCTGCATCTTGTGCCAGGAGGTAATACCCTCAATTACTACCCCTATATACACATCTGCACCTCATGCCTGGAGGTAATGCCCTCAAGTTACTATCCGTACATACACATCTGCATCTCCTATCAAGAGATAATACCCTCAGTTACTACCCCTACATATCTATCTGCATCTTGAGCCAGGAGGTAATACCCTCAATTACTACCCCTATATACACATCTGCACCTCATGCCTGGAGGTAATGCCCTCAAGTTACTATCCGTACATACACATCTGCATCTCCTATCAAGAGATAATACCCTTAGTTACTACCCCTACATAGACATCTGCATCTCCTACCAAGAGGTAATACCCTCAGTTGCTACCCCTACATGCACATCTGCATCTCCTACCAAGAGGTAATACTCTCAGCTACTACCCTTACATACACCTCTGCATCTCATAACAAGAGGTAATACCCTTCGTTACTACCCCCTACATACACATTTGCATCTCCTACCAAGAGGTAATACCCGCAGTTATTACCCCTACATAGACATCTGCATCTCCAGCCAAGAGGTAATACCCTCATTTACTACCCCTGCATAGACATCTGCATCTCCAGCAAAGAGGTAATACCCTCAGTTACTACCCCTACATACACATCTGCATATCCTACCAAGAGGTAGTTCCAAAGTAGTGGCACTATCTAGATCCCAGTAGCACTCAAGGCAGCTATATTTCTGTCAAAGGTAAAGTATGAGTTGTCTTAATCTTAGGCCATAAAATGTTGGCTGATTATCATATATATACATATATATATATATATTTATATATATTATATATATATATATATATATATATATATATATATATATATATATATATACATATACACACACACACACACACACACACACACATATATATATATATATATATATATATATATGGTTCTACCTGACTTCGTCGACAGCGCAGAAGACCGACAACGGAATCCGGAGCTCCAGAACATCGACAATGCAGAAGACCGACACGACGGATGACAACACCGACGCCGAGGATGCCGACATGGGAAAAGGCTGTGTGAGTATGCGGTAGTGACGGACGTTAGGGTGCAAGTCAGGTAAGTGTGGATATTGACGGTCTGTGGGGATAGGGGTGGGTTAAGTGAGTTAGGGTTAGGGAGCGATAGGGGTGGGTTAAGTGAGTTAGGGTTAGTATGCGATAGGGGTGGGTTAAGTGAGTTAGGGTTAGGGAGCGATAGGGGTGGGTTAAGTGAGTTAGGGTTAGGGAGCGGGTTAGGTACGTGTGCGATAGTGACGGACCTTAGGGTTAGGGTAAGGTTTAGTGTGGGTTTGTAAGGATTTTGGTGTGCTTGTGTTGTGTGTGTGGTTTGTGGAATGGGGATGTGTTTTGTTTTTAATTGTTGTTATTGTGGTGTGTGCAGTGTATGGGGTTTCGTGTTTGTGTACCGTCGGTTATTTCGTTGTCGGGTATGTGAGGTTTCGTGTTAATGGACTGTCGATTATGTGGTGTCGGTGATGTCGTTGTCGGTGTTGTGTGGTTTCGACTATGTCAGGTAGAACCATATATATATATATATATATATATATATATATATATTTTTTTTTTTTTTTGCAGGGTGGTAAAGGTAAAATTTAAGAAACATAACATTAGAGTCTTTAAATCCTCAATACGAGTCTTGTGTTAACTTTTTCCAGTTTCTCGTAACACAGAATATTTATCTGATCATCCACTACAGGGTTTCCCCATGGATCTGTGCTGCATGTTATCCAGAAAGCAGCTGTACTGGACACATTTCATAGTCCTATGATTTCCCCATTTGGAATTAACTCACCAACTTCGCTGAATATTGGTAGAGTGTTATTTTGCTTTTACTTTGAAAAAGAATTAGGATACTGTTCCCTAGTTCATGTCTATGCATCATACTGGGTAACAAACGTATGATCTGATTTTTCAAGGATCACTTTCATATATTGCTTTTACATCTCATAAAATATTGTAAACTTCTTAAAAGTGACTTTTCTAGATATATAGGGAATACACAGAAATTGACAAATATGGATTATCGGGCACTGGAGGCACATTACAAATGCAGACTTTACACTGGGAAGGAAAAATAATTAAATATAGAACTGCATTTGATGAGTAGTAAATTTACACTAATAAACATTATTAGTGGATGTGAATACATAACAGTTTCATAACACTGGTTATGCCCCTGTACTAAGCCTGACTAGTTTATGTGTCTCTTAATACTGTTCTCCTCCTACCCCTTCTACTCATTAACTGTAAGTCCTTCCTTATTAACCATTATACTATCTACCTCTAGAATATCTTGATTGTACTGGCATGCTATTTTATGCCTGTATTCTGCACTGCTAAATTTACTGTGATAACTTATATGTATTGTAAATAGGATTATTCTGCACTGCTACATTTACTGTGATAACCTGTAATATGTTTTGTAAATAGGATTTTTTTTTGTTTAATGTTTCCTTATTTGTTATTGTGTTAATTTCATTGTTCTTGCTTGGACAAGGTTCATAAGAATTAAACCAATCCATGATCTCTGTTATTACTAGGTCTCATTTGTAGAATATATGATGTTATAAGCTATTTATTCTCTTTTTGTTTCTTCAGTCAATTTCTGATATATATATATATATATATATATATATATATATATATATATATATGACATTAAGGTGGAGAGCTTTAGAAAGAATACTGTAGGATATTTTCCATACAAAGAATTGTGATTCTATAGTGAATATCTAATTATAAAATATAAGTGATTTTGATAGTTGATATTACAATTTAGGTGGTAAACAGCCCCGAATGAAGAATGACAACTAGATTAAGTGCACCAATGAATATTAGAACATTACTTTTGCTGCAGCTGAATGACATTCTCAGATTTCTGCTGTGCCCCATTTTCTTTATTTTAGATAATGAATGAGCGATTGTGGATTGAAATGTCACCATTCTTAAGACTGAAAACCCTGGAGAAGTACAAATCTCCTTTAAACTTCTTTTTTTGCAGGGAACTAGCCCACCCATGATCCTCCCCAGTGTGGAAGGCAAGCTACCCACCCCTCCAAACATATATATACCAACTCTGAGATCATCATACCCTGGATAAAAAGGAATATTCCGATAAACAGCCATCTTGGACTTAGTATATTTAAGTAATTTTTTTTCAGACATTCATTCTTTGTGTTTTGGGACTTGCTTTAGTGGGTGCCAACATTTCAAATGGTTAACAAGTTGGGAGAGTGGGCTGGGAGCTGTTGTCGTTACATCCATCCTTAGAATATCTCTTTAACTTTTCAAAAGAGCAAGTGTTCTGCAAGCAGAGTATAACATGTTTTGGCAATGTCTCCTTTTAGTCCCATGTATAATAATTTTAAGATTGCAGGTTGTGAACTGATCTAGAATTAGTATATACAATGAACACATTTCCTAAAGTGTTTTTCTTGGTAAACTTTGCATACTGGTGATGCTAGTAGAAAACTGGAAGGACCTCCTTGCCTGTCCTCAACACTGTATAACACTCTTCATGGAAGACAATGGATGGTCAGTAGCTATCCGAATGGCAGATTATATCTTTGATACCTTCTTGTATTATAAAAAAATATATAAAATGCAGTAATCAAATAAAACTATCACAAGAAAAGAAACAACTTTTCTGTACAATGTAACATTCTGTAGTCAAATCATAACACATACACTGAGATAAAATATATCAAGAGTTTTAGAATACATATAGCCAGTAACAGTCAATTGTAATTAAAAAAATGACCATGTTTGATTCTGCATTGTTATATTAGGACATGACATCTAGTGCAGTGCCAAGTGTTGCTTTATGGTTTTACTTGTAAAATTTCCACAAAGCTGCTAATTCTATAAAATACTTTTATAAATCAAATTGTCTGTTCTTTGTTAAAAGATATAATAATGATTAAATGTGAGGGATAACTAAGGTTTTATGTTTATTCTAGGGTGAAACTGGCAATCCCGGACCCCCTGGACCTTCTGTAAGTATTTATTTATTTATTTATTTTGTGTTCACGACACTACCATTGAATCTAGTCCATTTATTATTCTGGGTTTGATTAAATAACTACACAGCACAGAATGTGTTACAAGGAACTTAAAACAATTTAAACTTAAAACAATTTAAATCATGCTTACACCATAGCTGTTTCATATTTACCTGACACGTACATTGGTATTTTCAAGAATACACTCTGTGCTTTGCTGTGTGCTAAAGGTAAATCATTTATGCCAATTCATTTCATTAGCATTCCTATTTTTGTGGAAAGTATAACATAATAGCAGTCTGATTAGATAAGAGATTTTAAGCAATAGTTCTGTAGGTTAAAGCTTACATAAGGCTTTCCTATTATAATATGAATTCAGTTTTTTGAAAAAAAAATAACTATCTTAATCAAGCAGAATATCATGGTGACACAGGGGAGTAAATGGATAGAAATCAGGAGAAATCCAATTTCTTGTCTAGTTAATAAATGATTCCAGTGGGAGTACATGGTATGATATTTCATGTATTATTATCTAGAGGCCACTCAAACCCATTACACCTGATTTGCTCATGGAAGCAACAAGCACTACACTTAACATATATGTAGGTTCATAGGTTGGTACTAGGCTATTGGCCTTAGGGCCTATACAAGCCTAGCCATAACAATTCCCTGGCTATTTCTTCCCAGAATATTTACTTCCCTGGACCCCTGTCTAGCAGGCCGACTGATGTGATCCTCGGGGTGAGTACCAAAAAAAAACAGGCCATGCAAAAGCAGCCTATATTCAAGCCACATAGCAGTGTAAACCATGTCTCTAGATGATTGTCACTGTTGAAGTGACACCCCAACCCCATGTACATAAATGGGAACAAGGGATTATGGATGAATGGATGTAGTAGTAACATCAAAAAATACAACCCCCCCCCCCAGAACACAACATCAATGGCTACCCCTCACTTAGAGACAGCTGCTGGGCTTTAAACACAGATCTGATTCTTAGAAGCTGTTTCATTTCATAGTGACAGAGTTGAAACAACTGCGGTTACAGTAAATAGAATATATACTTAAGGCTTACAAGTATAAGTTTAACTTTCATAAAATGTGTTTCTGAGCAGCTCTGGACTACATTGCTAAGATATCATGCAGCAGACCAAAACAGAAAACAAACAATGGAATGTGTGTGTGTGTGTGTGTGTGTGTGTGTGTGTGTGTGTGTGTGTGTGCGTGTGTGTGTGTGTGCGCGCGTGCGTGTGCTGTGGCAGCGTGTGTGTGTGTGTGTGTGTGTGTGTGTGTGTGTGTGTGTGTGTGTGTGTGTGTGTGTGTGTGTGTGTGTGTGTGTGCAGAATGCTGTTGCTGAAAACACAGTAGAATTCCTATTTCTTTTTTTTATTTACTTTTAACTTTTGTTTACTGGTTAGGTACCATTTATAGGCATGACTAAGGCCTTTATGGTAGTCAATCAAACATTAGATAAGTAACTGAAAGATGTTTAGTAACATACTTAATCAAATATATATGATCATACAATGTTAATAGTATATAAAACAGACTTGTATACAACTAGTTTCTATACTCAGTAGGACTATATAGTAGTAGCAGATAACATATATGAGTTATGATTTCCAAGTAAATATGTAAATTATAAGCAACCAACAAGTGCAGATTTCACAGTGACAAAAGAAAATAAAGTAGTGTTGGGAAATGCACAGAAGTGAAGCTGTTCTAAATTCTCTTTAGATTTCCAAATAAATGCCCCTGGGGAACCAACCAAGACAGAATGTTCAATAAAGTGCACTTATGCCCTTATACATAGATTAAAAATCTGAAATAAAAAGGATAATTACAATTAAAAGAAGTATCCTATGTTTTCATACAAAGACAAGGACCATTATGTTTAATAAATGGCCAGAGAATGGGAGAAGAGGAAAAGGAAGAGGAGTAAACCTGCCGGCTGCTTTCTGTGCGAGATCGCATTACAAAGGGGTCTGAGAAAGTGCCTTTACCCAACTGTTGTGCAATCTAAGAGTTAGTATATTCAAAATTAGCAGGTGGTGTGGGGTGTGAAGCGGGGCTTGCCCCTGCCTCCTGTAAATTTTTTTTTCATATTCAGCCTTTTTAGATTCGGTCTAAAAATATTGCTATTGTACTCTATTGAATGTTTGCTCAATTGTTTGTATATATATATATATATATATATATACATGTGTGTGTGTGTGTGTGTGTGTGTGTGTGTGTGTGTGTGTGTGAGTATGTGAGTGGAAGGCTTTGTTAATGAGTCCATTCATCAACAAGTAAAACAGCTAGTATAGCTGATGAAAAATCAGCCGATCAAAACGTACTGGCTTTTTACTATGAGATTGCAGTACAGTGGGGATCTGGGAATATGCTCCTTTCCCACTGTAGTGCAATCTCAAAGTTGGTATAAATAATTAGCAGGGAGTGTGGGCATTTCAGGGGTGAGGCTTGCCTCCAGCAAAAACATTGCTTTTTAAATTCTTTTGATCTTTTATGGATTGATGATTTTACTGCTCAACCATTAGAGTCAGATGATGTGTGGTCAATGATTAAGTAGATCAATGAAAGGCTAGATTCCCATACATATGTGTGTGTGTGTGCGTATGTGTGTGGGTGTGTGTGCGTGTGTGCGTGTGTTCGTGTGTGGGTGCGTGTGTTTGTGTGTGTGCTGTCAAATGCTTAGTAACACATAGAGTGCTAGGCTATAGAAAGCTCATTTTTGAAAGAAAATAATGTATATGATGGAATATTTATCTCTTAATATCAAAGTAATAACGTGTGCTTTACATAAATTGTCTATTGTGGATGTGTTTCTGCTTTTTTGAGTGATTTTATTCCAGCACGTTGGGGCTCATTTGGGAAATCCTTTTTTTGGCTATGGCTAGAGTATATAGAGGAATAAGCAGCAGGTTATCCACATTATTTCTTAGAGATTAGGAAAGATGTCTGAGTTGAAGGAGTTTTCTCATTAGTGGGCAGCAGAAGTCATTCAAGAACTGGAATGTAAGAGTGTTTAGCAGGAAAGTGGCCCTATCTTGGCCATGGAGCCATCTCGATTTATAACTAATAAAACAGCAATACTCACTATGAGAGCTGAGCTATATAAACTTGAGCATTTAATTCTCAGTTCTTTGGAGTATGTAAAGGTTTTGTGAGGAATGCAAGGCAATGAAAGGGAGGGATTAGTCTAGCCTCGGTAAAGAACTTTAGTAGAAATGGTTTGTTTGGCCTGTTTTGTCAGTAAGTGGAATATTCTTTAAGCTACCTCAAGTTAGGGAAGTAACTTATGATTCTGCAGTTTGATATATAGTAAGAAGGAAAAGATTGTCAAATGTCAAACCAAGATATTTTTGAAGGGATCCTGTAGGAGCAGCTGTCTGTCTGGGTCAAGGGGACAGTGCCAACTTCCTGGTTCTAATCAACATCACTGTAGAATTTAAACATTTATTATCCAGGAACTATTTGTGGAGTAGTTTGAAGTCCTTTTATAGTGAGATGCTTATGTCTTTTTGCAAAGAGAATGACCTAATGATGACTATGACATCTGTGCAGAACATGCATTTCACAATGGCAAGGTCTCACAAAAAATTATCCATACATAATGAGAACAGGCCGCGGTGGTGCAGCGGTAGCATTGTTGCCTCACAGCAAGAGGTTCTCCTGTTCGATTCTCGGCTGGAGTGCCTTCTCTGTGGAGTCTGCATGTGCCCCCCGTGGTCGAGAGACATTCGAAAGGCATGCGTGAATGGGCATGCCTTCATTGAAGGTTGGGCATTGGGCTGGCAACTCGGCACCATAAACATCTACTGCCAATCATTAGTGGATCGGAGTTCCGCTGTGGTGACCCCTAACCGGGAAAAGCCAAAAAGACAAACAAACATAATGAGAACAGGAATGGGTTTGGGATATATGTCTGGTGTACACCTATATTGTTGGACGGTACCTGGAAGTGTCTTCCAGGGATTAACTGTAAAGGTTCTGTTAATAAGACACTTTTTAAAATGTTGTTTCTTAAGATAGAAATAGGCAAAATAATTGTATACACCAAGATTCTGAAAACACATCTATGAAGTTTTGACTTTACTTAAAAATTACTTAAAAAACTTGATAATTTTGCTAGTGTTGGTTATGGACACCTTCCATATTCTGTTCAATTCTGTTCAATAGTGATGGTTTCTTTTAATGCCAATAGTGTTAACTTATATTCTGAGACTCAGACCACTATGCAGAGTAATTTACTTACTTACCTGAACTCCTGACTACTGTTTGTAACTGATGCTAAGAAATAAAGCAGTGATTGTTAAACAGAACTCACTATTTTTCCTCCAGCCACTCAAATACTATAAAGCATGGAAAACAAGTCAAACAATGAAGAAAGGCGCAAACATTTGTAGGGGCATAATTGTAGTAATTAGTAGCAGAGGAGTCTGGGTCATGGCAGGATGTAGTTCTCGTTGGCAAAAGTGTCTTTTCCTTCAGACTTTTCCCTTGAGACCAAAACTTCCCAGTCAGGAGTCAATTCCATCATATTCCTGCCCTGGATTATTGCTTCAACAGCCTATAATATACATGTTAAACATTCTTGTAGAGGGGACATTTGATTTTGAATTTAGATGGTAGTAAATATGTTTAGATCATTTGTTCAAAGTAAAATTAGCCAATGATCTAGTGAAATAATTTCAGTAAAACAAATGTTTCGCTGAAGAAAGTATTACCCAAGGACAAAGACCTGAGAATTTGTGTGTTACATTAGGGGAGAATTTCTTGTACCACCCATTTTGGGGGAGTGGCCCATGCACGCTACTAGTTAAAATAATCGACTGTTAGGTTGTTGCAACTCAGAGGAAGACAGAGATATATTTTCTTCACGTTCAATGATCTCAGACTGAAAGAGCTCACAGTCACAGAAGCAGCATTTTCAAAAGGTTTCACATTTATTTGGTTGTCAGATTACAGTTTGTTATTTTTATGTTGTGCAAGTCACCCACAGTGAAGAAAACAGGTTCATTAGGTTTATAATTTTTTATACACTTCACATAAACATTCATTTTTGTAAGAGTATGAGACACCATTTGTCCATGCTATCATGAAACTGAGGTGCATGACGCTGACATAATGAACTTCTTCTATTTTTAAGATAAGCAGGTGTGTGTAACATAAGGTGAACCTGGAAAGAAACCAACATTTTAGCAGATATAACATAGCAATTGCACTGGATTTGAAAAGCTTCTTAAAATAAATTAAATATATGTGCAGGAGTCATAACTAAAAAGGGAAAATAAATAATTATGTCAACATTTGTGATATTGTTTATTTATAGTGATGCAATTTAACTTTTTAAAAGAAAAAGAGCATAGATCCCCGACATAGGACATTTCACACTCCAACTGCTCACGTTTACACTTTAGCAGATGAAACTAGTAACTCTTGTTTAACTGAGACCTCAGACCAATTAGCAAATGAAAAGGCATTTGTGCAAATCTGAACACCATATATATATCTTGTGAAGGCAAGCGTAGTTACGAAATCTGGTCTAATTAAGGGTTCTTTGTGCTTTAATTGTCTGAAGCTTTCCCATTAAGTGGAATAATGAAGGCATGTGACATGTTCTTTGGAATGTTCTTCAAACATCTAGTAATTAGTTTAAGAAACTGGAGAAGAATAAGCAGAAGAAGCTTAATTTCTGATGTTAATATAGCTCACATTTTTTAGTTTGGGTTGGTTATAGTGCAGAGAATTCTGGAAAAGTTAACAGCGAGACAATTTGCATGTTCAACAGCATATGCTTACTTGTTTATATAGTAAGACAGATGCTACAAACAGTATATGTTGCTGGATGCCCCTATACAAAAGATGTATTAAGCTAAGCCAAAAGCATGTTGCATGCCATGAAAACATTCCTGCTGCCAACTAAAGTCATTGACTGGAGCAGACTGCAGTTCTGAAGTGATATGTTAACTTCATGTGACATGAAATAAAAAAGATTGATAATATATAATAAAGGGTATATATATATATATATATATATATATATATATATATATATATATATATATATATATATATATATATATATATATATATATATATATATTTATTTATATATACATTTTTCTTTTGGGGGGGGGCATTCTTTTCTGTGTATTGCCATCTTGAGGTTGCATACTGTTTCCTGTAAGAGAAAGTTGATAACTTGCACTTCCTTTACTGCTTGCCCCTTTTTAAGAGATGGTAAAAATGTGGGTAGCGTGCCAACTGTGTAAGATTATTGTATACAGAAATGAGCAGAGAGTTATCGTCTTTCACAGTGATGTGTCACTAAGGTTAAAAGAAAACATGAATGGCTTATGCAGACAGGCTGACTGACATCAGTGTCAGAATCTTAAAGAATTATTCTTTTATGAAACCTGAGATTTGGCTATAACTTTGCATACTAACTACGTATTATGAGTCCCCTCATTATTCTGTTGTTAAAAAAGTACTAATTTCCTAGATTTCTAATTTAGTATTGTGGTCAGCACTTTGTAATTAATTTAAAGCCTGTAAGGTATATTTATCCATGACCTCCTATGCATGCTTATAAAGCAGAACACTTTCTTCTCTGAGGCTCACTGAACATTCATCCAGACAAACAATGATTGCATAGATCTGCCTGTGATACTGCTAACCTCAGCTCAGGGATGC
This sequence comes from Protopterus annectens, assembly GCF_019279795.1. Classification (NCBI taxonomy): domain Eukaryota; kingdom Metazoa; phylum Chordata; order Ceratodontiformes; family Protopteridae; genus Protopterus; species Protopterus annectens. Next base: position 1,000,782,310 of record NC_056727.1, on the reverse strand, counting down.
ACTTCACTAGCTGAAAGAGGATAGCTGCAGAAAGAAGACATGACTAGTAGACTGAGGTGCCCTGTAGCGAGTACTTAGTGCTGACTCAATAGTTAAGAAATTACCACTGGGTTTAGATGTGCACAGCTATGAATGCAGGCTTAGCCTGTAACATTGCCACACACTTTGCTTTATGGAGAGGTAGAATTCAGGTATTAGTTTGTCAGAATAGTTTTATCTTGATGCAGTTCCTATCATCCCCCTCAAACTGCTTTCGCTGTTTACACGTTGCTAGTATCCCAAGCCAGATGAACAAATCCCAGTCTGTTGCTACTAGAGCAGCATAACCGGGGGGGGGGGGGGGGGCATGCAAATGGTCTAGCAAGCTGAAGTGGAAAGATTGTATATATACATAAATGACAGACTAAAGCAAAAAAGCAGTGCTTGCTTTATTTTCCTATCAGCAGACAACTGATTGTATCATGCCATTTTTCCAAAAACCCCTTTTCACAACTGGGATAATTAGTAATTGTAAAAATGAATGTCTATGCAGAATTTTACATTTTCTGGAATGCCTGCTTTAGTTTCTAACAAATTTTCTTACTTTGTTTTCAGGGAGCTGCATTGCCCGGACCACCAGTAAGTACATTACTTAACTTTCTAGTCAGACTGAAGTGCGGCTTAAATGAGAGATTTGCAGACTATTTACCATGTACAGTCATCAAATAAAATTGTTAATGTGGCACATTGGGAACTTCAGATATGATTTATCAAATAAAATTGTTAATACAGCATATTAGAAAATCCAGATATGATACTAAACATAGGACACATTCTAGACCTGTTCTATCAAGTTCTCTGAGCAGCAGTTTAAGCTGCAAAAGAAAGATACATTCATTCCTATTACAGAATGAGTAAACTGTACATTGGCACCCTGATTGGAGAATGAACGTTCTCCAGCAGGGTGTTAATGTCTAGGTAATGCTGCTGAAAAATGAATCGAATGCATCATGGCAACATATTAAGGTGGTGTGAAGTTCACACAGTAAGGAAGCTAACGGTCGCCATTTTATGCTCACTAAGCAGAGCTTTTGCTATTTAGCAAGCATAAAATTAAAATAAATAAAGAATGTTTTAAAAATGAAAAGTGTGTGTGCATGTTTATGTCTGTCTGTGTGAGTATATGCATGCAAGAAAGTGAGAGTGAGACTGATCAAGCCATTATTTTACACTCGCTAAGCAGTGCTTTTGCTGTTTAGTGAGTGTAAAACAAAAGTAACTGATTATTTAAAAAATAGAAAAGTGTGTGTGTGTGTGTGTGTGTGTGTGTGTGTGTGTGTGTGTGTGTGTGTGTGTGTGTGCGCGTGTGTGTGTTTGTTTGTCTGAGTGTACTGTATGTGTGCTTGGGGTGTATGATAGAGGAAATTTGTGGATGAGTGTCAGAGACAGATATATATATATAGAGAGAGAGAGAGAGAGAGAGAGAGAGAGATTGAGCAGTAGCAGTGGCAGCAGCAGTTAAGGGGTATATGAAGCAACCTCTTAGCTCAAAATATCTAAAGCCTAAAATAATCGGATGGGATGGGGAACTCTAAAATAAGGACAGCTTTTAAATATCTCGGTTATAAACTTAGAAAGGTGCTACAATAACAAGATTTGTTTTAGTATGCATTTCTGAAGGAAATTAAGTCTGAAACGCAAATGTATGGCATTATTTAATGACTTCAACCAGCAATGATTTACCAGCAATCCACACATGTTATGAGGAACAGGTCCAAAATAAAAATTAGGTAAACATCTGGACATTCTTTGAAAATCTAAACAGTTGAGAGGTATGAAGGTAAGAAACATTTAATGCCAGGCATTATTAATTAAGCTTAATCATCTATTTTTAGTTTGTTTAGTTTGTGTGTGTGTGTGTGTGTGTGTGTGTGTGTGTGTGTGTGTGTGTGTGTGTGTGTGTGTGTGTGTGTCTGTGAGAGACAGTGTGTGTAGACATTGAATAATTACCAAACTTAAATTTTGGATGTAAAATGCTTCATCCAACAACATTTGCATATACTACACTAAGTTTGAAGTGGCGGAACTATTTTACATCAAAAATATTTAAAATACACATATGTAAATATTAATAAAAAAACAAAAAAACAAATAGAAAACAATTTAACAGACAGCCCATTCCCTAATTGAAATAATGTCCTCAAAGTTGTGTGTTACTGTATAAATAACACCCTTCCAGAACACCCGAGTCATACTTCTGAACCTCTTAGAACAAGAAATCTGGACAAAGCCATAAATAATGGGGTTCAAAGGACCAAAAATAGGTACATAGTTTGCTTTAATCAACTGTATTTGTTATTTTGTATGATTTTTAGCATATTGGGTCTCACTAGACCTATGTCCCTTTTCATGGGATCTTTTAACTTAAGGAAATTTGTTTAGGACACTAGGAAAACTCCCTGGATCTGTCCTAGCATAAAGGTAAAAATCTCACAACAATCTGATGACTACACAGATAAGAAAGCAGTCAGGATGACAATAAGTATGTGTCTGAGAAAATAATATAGTAGCTGAAGCTTTTAGTTTGGACTTACTGAATGAAAATGATGTAACTGAAGTTGGCTGAACACTGAAGCACATTGCTAAGTAATTAGGGGAACAATCTTGTATTAGTGACTGTCGTAAGAAGAGTCAGACAGAACTGCAGCATACAGGCAGTAACTTGTAAGAGGTCAACCAAAAACAAAAGGACCTTCAGGTGATGAACAAATCTTAGAGATGGAATTCACTTTACAAGCAAATGACGTAAGTGAGGAGTAATAGCATACAACAGTATTTGGTGCAAAACGGCACAGGCTAAAGAGGCAGAGTGGCCATAGATGGATGCCATTATGTTATTTAGGTAGGAGAATGGAATAGTGACATGGGTATTCAATATCTGTTATCTCATTATGAATGGCTCCTAACTGAATTAATGGCTCTAGTATCATAGAAGCATTTAAGTCAGGGCTGGGCAGCTATCGTGGAGACAAAAAATATACCGTTTGGCAGAGACGTGGACATTTTACAGCCTAATGATTCATTGTCTGGACATATGTATTTAGACATGGTAGGAAGTAAGAAGAGACAGCAGAAAAGGGAAAGCATTTGAATAACAGCTCACTAATTTCAGGCCCCAGAAAAAGCAAAAGCAGCCTGCAACTATTACTAACTTCAAGACAGCAGTAGATGGAAAATGTTTAAATGGATTGAGGGTGTAGCTATATTTTAATGAAAGTAAATGCAATGCCTAGGATAAGAACAACTCTTTTAAAATATATCCAGGAGTTTGAAACATTTTTAGAGGATTTTTTCTTCACTGTAATGATTTTCCTATACCTATACTTGGTCTTTGGATATCCAGTGTATCTTGTCCCATAATGAGACTTTATGAGCTTGCATATTTTGGAACAATTCAGGGATATTTGTAAGCACCATTTGTGGTTGCTATCCATTTTCTGCTTTATACGTGCACATTTTTTCTAAGCCATTGTTTATGAATATAAATGTGATGCATATAAATTGTGGACTATTAATTAATGACAACATTATTTGGGAAACATATTTTAGCAGCATCTGTATGGATGTTAAATGATCAGTGTCAAAAGACAGTTAATACTGTTAAGTTCAAAGATTTATAGGAAGTACTAGGCAATCAGTTTGCAGGCCATTACAAGCCCAACCAAAAAATCATATTCAGAAGTTACCTCTAGCTTCAAGGAGAGCAAGACAAGAGGAGAATTTGAGTTTGTCCATCCAGTTGACTAGGTTGACCTTGAAGTTGGCAATAATGCTACTCTGCTTGACATGTAGTGAAAGTTTGTTCCAGACTGAGGATTACATTGGGATATGAATCTATCATGCCAACATGTTTTATTTATCTGCTGATGAAGGTTTAATTTTGAGGTACCATTAGTTCTGTGAAGGAACAGAAGGTCAAGTAGGGTTGGATCTTTCATAGTTTGAAAGACTAGGCAGAGGTCTCCAAAAAGGAGTCGGATTGACAATATCTCCTGATAACTAAGATTTTTGAGGCCACTGATCTTTACTTTTTAGTCTGTGGTCTCTCAGGTTGTGTGATATGTTTAGAAAAATGCATGCCAAAAGGTGCATTATATTCAAAAAGGGGTCTGATAAGATATGAGTAAAGGAGAATTTGATTTAGTGGAGATGCCTTTAGAAATTAGATGAGCCAGATAAAAAGTGTTCCGATCTACCATGGAGACATGTTGGTCAAATGATAAAGAATTATCAACAAGAGTGCCTAAATCCCTTATAGCAGTGTCTGATTGGAAGGGTGCATCATTTATATGGTAAGTGCAACTGTTTTGTTTTAAAATTAACTATGCTACATTTTTTTACATTTCATTTCAGCCATTCTCCTTGCAGCAATTCTTAACATGGTCTAAACCATGTTGGAGCAATTGTGAGTCAATTAAAATCAAATAACAACATGCAATTTACAGTCATCTGCAAACTTAGCTAAGCTTAGTCCAAGAGTGCTGCCCTGAAGGTCTGATAAATCCATGCCAAACAGGAGAGGTCTCCAAAACTGAGCCCTGTGGTAAACCAATGGCAACTTTTTTTGTTTCAGAAGTAGCATCTCCAACATTAACCACATGGGTTCTGTCAGACAACCAGTTAGCTATCCACTGCATAATACAAGGATTTATATTCAGATTTATAAGCCTGTCGGTAATGCTTGGCCAGGTCTAGATATGCTGTACACACTGCACAACCACAATCCACTGCTTTCGTTACTTTTTCAAATAAATTAAAGAGGTTAAAGAGGAAGGACCTTCCTTTGAAAAAGCTGAATTAATGAGGGTCCATGGATAAGAGATGTTCAATGTCCAGATTAATGGGGTCTGAGATGATCACCTCCACAGCTTTACATATGAGGCTAGTGAGAATAATGGCTCTGCAGTTACCAGGGTCTGTGTTTGGGCCACTCCTGTGTGATGGTATTACAACAGCTGTTTTCCAGTCTTCGGGAATATAGCCACTGGAGATGTCTAGATTAAAAAGGTTAAGTAAGGGTTCAGAAAGGCCATATTTGGCAGCCTGGTATGTTATCAGGGCCCATGGATGTGAAGTATTCTTAGTTTTTAAGAGGGCTGTGAGAATTTGTTCCATTGTAATTAAAGGTGTTGGCTGAGATCGAGAAACATGTGGAATGACTATAAATGTGGGTGCAGTAAAATTTGCACTAAATTTGTCAGCTAGGATATTCACTATTTCCTTTGGGTCAGAAAGTGTAGTATTCACCTGTGAGCCAATGATATCCTTAACAAATAATGATACTCCCCACAATTGCAGTATGTCTGTAGATGTGATAGATGTTATACTCAGGAATAGAAGGATTGCTTTCATTGCTCTGAAACCATGTTTCTGTCACTACACGTGTATGAATGTATTCAAGTTGCAGGAGAGCCTCAGGTTCGGGCATTTGTTTGCTATGACTCCTGGCACTGAATAGAGTCACATTAACGTGTCCCAAATTAGAATTTATTAAGCTGGGATGTGCATCAGATGGATTCTGCCTAAACAAGACACTACTGGGGCAGCAAAGGCTTTAGCCAGAATGCAATAATCTTGGTAAGTGAGATGCAGGCCATCTCTGGCAAAACAGGAAGGCTTGTCCATCATCTCATCCCAAACTGACATATACTGGATCACCCCAGAATGACTCTGTCTACATAGTCAATTATTAAAGCAAATTATCTTGACATTAAATGTAGGCATCATTCTGGGTGATGGCAAAAGGCCAGTCAAGTGCAGTGTCTTTCCTACCTCAGTCACATGCATAGCAAGTTCTATCATATCCTTCTGCATGTCCCTCTGGGTAGAGCATCTGAGATCATTCACCCCGATATGGACCATTATCTGCTGGTAATCATATTTATCAGAATGGGGGGATGTAAGAGCCCTTGTTACATCCCAGAGCCTGGCTCCAGAAAGACAGTCTTGCTATTCTTATCCAGCCTGTTAAGGCTGGTGTCCTTATGCCTTACAACAGAGTCACCTATTACTAAACTATCCTATCCTGAGATAGGTAGATAAGGAAGTAAAATAAAAAAGATTGTTTAATTATACAGCTGTGTTTATGTGTAATACAACATGAAGAAATGACATGAATGACTTAACATATATTTGTGTGGAGTTAGACAAGTAATACATTTCTCAATAAACTATACGAAATTGCAGAAGCCATATGTTTTAGGTAATTGCAGAGAAAAAGAGAAGTTGAGTTGTGCCAGTTTCAAGGAAGAATGAAAGCCTTTAATAAAGTCTGAAATTACTGCTTACTTCATACCTTTGAAGTTCATCTTTACCAGGAAATGGTAGCGTCCACTTTTCTGTAATTTTCGACTGAAATCTAAATATTGCATAAGTACAAAAACATGTATGCACAATATACCCAAAGGTATACAGTAAGCAAGACTATGTCACATACCACTGTAGTCTTTTTCAGTGTAAACATTGTTTAGACATTCGAGCAAATGTGACAGTAATAGGAACTTAACTACCATTCAGTCCAAACCATGCCATAGGAGTGTTGTGCCCCTCAATAGTTAGTATTAGAATTCTCCTTTAACTCTCACAGTTAGTCATTGAGATTCCAAACTTCAGTATAACCAAATGGTCAAATAACCTCTAATATATGTGTCTATGCTTGATGTTAGACGTATAATTCACACATAACATATTGAAAAATGCCTGTTTGCATTCTTTCAGGAAAATTCATGGTGCTTTGTCCTTTTTTAGCTTTTTAGGTTCTCTTTTTTACACTTCTTGTCATTTGGTGCTGAGTTTTAAACAAAGCTTATTTCCCTTATCCTGAGTTAGATGTTATGAAGGTCGTTATTCCTTGCATCCTAATAATGAAGCATCTATTCTGGCTTTCCTCCTTTTAAAATGTTGTATTGTTGTGTCTATATTACAGGATCGAATGCTTAGGTGATCGGACACTTAAACATCGAACTTGTAATATCAAACCCAAAAATGTCAAATGGCACAGGAAAACACATTGGTCGGCCATGAAAAAAAAAAACTTTACACCCAAACTAATTGGGGGGCAAAGCCCCCCCCCCAACTAAATATACCAACTCCGAGATCGCTCTACAGTAGACAAAATGGCAAAATCCATCAAATGGCCAAGGGAAATCTTTCCCCTGCATTAAATCGTCCATTCGCTGTTTTTTGCTTTGGTTATTACAAGTTCGATGTTTAGGTGTTAGATCACCTAAGCATTCGATCTTGTAATATAGACCTGTATTTTCTATCCCAGTCTGATATTCAAACATTGGTTTTCTCACATGGAGTTAAGTTACAACAGATAACATTTCTCTGAAGTTAGCAACAGTACATCTGCTAACAGCTGGAAATCCAAATCTAGTTATTATTTATTTATTTTACATTTGTTAACCGGGTTAGGCTGGCTGAGCTTTTGGCTCATTTTCAGCAGAGACACAGGGAGAAAAGCTCCTCAAGATTAGAAAACAATTTATTAAATTTTAGCAACGTAGTAATATCAAACCCAAAAATGTCAAACGGTGCAGGAAAACATGTCAGTCAGCCATGAAAAAAAAAATAACTTTACATCCAAACTAATTGTAACATAAGTACAACTTTACACCCAAATGTACTGTTGTACATATGTTACACTTATGTACTTAACTAGTTGCTATTACACTGATGTACTTAACTAGTTATTGTTACACTGATATACTTAACTAGTTATTGTTACACTTCTGTACTTAACTAGTTATTGTTACACTTATGTTCTTAACTAGTTATTACACTGATGTACTTAACTAGTTTTTGTTACACTTATGTACTTAACTAGTTGTTATTACACTGATGTACTTAACTAGTTATTGTTACACTTATGTACTTAACTAGTTATTGTTACACTTATGTTCTTAACTAGTTATTATTACACTGATGTACTTAACTAGTTGTTATTACACTATGTAAGTCCACGGTGGTGGTGCTGCGGTAACATTGTCGCCTCACAGTAAGACGCTGTCCGGTTCGATTCTCAGCTAGAGCGTCTTCTGCGTGGAGACATGCGTGAATGGGCGTACCTTCGTTGAAGGTTGTGCATCAGGGCTGGCAACTCGGCACGTAAAAATCAACTGCCAATCATTAACGGACCGGAGTTCCGCTGTGGCGACCCCTAACTGGGAAAAAGCCGAAAGACACAACAACAACTTAACTAGTTATTGTTACAATGATGTACTTAACTAGTTATTAGTTGTTATTACACTGATGTACTTAACTAGTTATTGTTACACTGATGTACTTAACTAGTTATTGTTACACTTATGTTCTTAACTAGTTGTTATTACACAGATGTACTTAACTAGTTATTGTTACACTTATGTTCTTAATGGACAGCACAGTGAGTAGCATTGTCATCTCAATGAAAGAGGGTCCCAGTTTGGATCTCAGATGGGATGCCATCAGAGCAAAGTCTGCCTGCCCTCCCTGTGATCACATGGATTTTCCCTGTGTACTCTGCTTTCCTCCAAAGACATGCAATAGCAGACTGAGGACTTTAAATTTTTCCATAGTTGTGTGTGTGATACCGAAGAAAGGGCTGGCATTTTACTTCTACTCCCTTTTTGCATAGCAGACTCTGTGGGTGGTATTGGCTTTTCATGGAGGCACTGTAGGAGCTGGATGTGATTCAGCAGAAATGGATGGATAGATGTGCTTAATACATTAGGATTATACTCTTTTAAGTACATCCCTATATTCATTAGAAATAAGTTCCAAACAGAAGACAATTTACTCCTGACACTGTTAGCTCTTTTTTCATGGTATGCATCTGTGCTATCCATTGAGTACATAAGTGTAATTATAACATTGGTGGTTTCTTATACAACTCTGTGATTTTTCATCCATTATCCTCTAGGCTGTCTCTTTCATATATGTATTTTACATTATTTAAATGTATTAATTGGATCATTCCATTAGTGTAACGTTGTAGTTTTTATCAGAAAACACCTGTAGTTTGGATAAATAATATACTGCGTGAAGTCATTAGAAAAGTTGAATGAGTTATTCCCATGTAGTAAAATAAGAGAAAAATATACAGAATAAGATAAATACATAACCACATAAAAAAAGTCATTAAGGTAACACATTAGGCAAATTACAAGAATGTGAAAATGAATTGCATTTGAGATTGTCCTGCTACATGAATTTCGCTGGCTCTTCAAACTGCTGAAAAGGCAGGTGTAACTGGTGCATGTGACCATGTCAGAGTTTAGTATTACTGTTCCACATATGACATCTAACAGTCCTACAATGATAAACTAATTTAGAAATTAATTGAGTAACTGGGGCCGGAGTGGTCATAAACAATTAATTTTGTTGTTGGTAATGGTGAACAGATGCTACGTGTGGATAACTAGGAAAGAATTATATACTATTTTAAGCAGGTTCCATGAAAGTTGAGTCTGTGGTAGAAATCTACAGTCACTGTAAGCAATAGATGAACAGTGCTGTTGACCATCAAAGGAATATGGACAATGATATATCTGTTGATTTAAAATACGAAAGCAGCAATGGAACAGTGGAATGTTGGGAAGTATGCTTAATACATCACCAACAGAAAAGGCAGTGGAGGCGATCCCAAAAAACAAAACACTGTGACAGCTGAATCTTAAGTGTTTTTCATTTCTTCAGGCCACAGCCTAAGAAAACAGGTAAATACTTAGTTCAATGTTCACACCACCAAAACAAGCAAACAAACAAACACAAACAAACAAACGAATAAATAAATAAATTGCATGCACACTTTTCAACTGGGATGGTGGTGATGGTGTTATATTAAAATAACTTTAACTTTTGCTTGTGCTTCTTCTTAAAAGTACTCAGTTGTATTATTCTGCTGCAGTTATTACTGCTTGGTAGTAGCCTGATTAAATTGTAACTGCTATTCTAAGCCTTTTGGTTTAAGCACTTGGGCTTCGGATCAGTTGTTTTACATTAAGAAGGTTTGTGGACTGCATTGTTGTGGCAGGGCAGGTAGCTTACATCCTTCTAAGTTGGGAATTGCTGATTGAAGGCTCAGTGTCTGTTATTCTAAAAGCACATTAGTTCTGGTTTAAGCACTTGGGCTTCATGCCAGTTATTTTACATTAAGAACGTTTGTAGTCTGCACTCTTGTGGGAGGAGAGGCTAGATTCTGCCCTTATGAGCTAGGAATTTCTGGTTAAAGGCTTATTGTGCCTGCTTATTTGATCTGTTTCTTTCTGAAATTTGTGTGCCTTGTTTGTTGTAGCCCAGAGGTTAGTAGTTTATTGGCCATTTTGGGCTAATTTCTATCTCTTTCCTTTCCCTGCTATAAAAAACACATTTGCGTGGTTTTGCGCGCTGGGCAGCACCGGTTAGCTAGGGTTAAACTATTCCCAGCTTCACGAAGTATACTCTTCAATTTTTCCCTTGGAACTAGACAAACTTTCAACTTAAGCACTCAAGCCATTAATTTCACAGCCCAGCACTTGCTCAAAACTCATAGCAAGCTCTAATTAACCCTAGCACTAGACTCACTATACTGTCCAGAAGGACAAGGCTCTCTATTCGTCCCTACCAGCCAATCAGTAAAATAGCTCACTTTACCTATTCAGGCATGTCCAAAGGGCAGTTTTAGGTGTACTTTCCAGTCCATCTGGTGAATCTGGGCATTGTGAGGCAATGTTACAACTCTGTCATGTACACACACAACCCTCTCCTCCTACCACCAAACACTAATATATGCAAGAGATTCAATTATACAGCCAAACTGGAGGCAAAGCTCTCTCAACCCAAGACAGTCAAGAGGAGAAGGAAAATACTTGCAACACACCACCAGTCTCACATAGACCTACTAAACCAACACTGGCAAATTACACTCATAAATACATGAAAACCTATTCGGAGGCTCTAAATAAAAATCTGAAAAAGCAACAGAGACCTCCAAAGCAGACACCCAAGCAACCTCCACACCCCATCACAAACCATGTAATAGATACTTCACATATTCAGTATGCTACACAATCACAGCCCTTAAAGCAAAATAACATACCCAACACACTAATAATAGGCGACTCTATAGTCAGGCACACTGATGTCCCACTGACTAGGCTGGACAAGGTGAAGGTTACAGTTAGTTGCCTTTCGGGTGCAGGATCTACCACATAACACAAACACTCAGGTCACTCCAGAACAAGTACAAATACAACTCTGTCATTGTCCATGTTGGTGTGAATGACCTGAGACGTACCTCCCTGGACTACATGGAAAGAGACATGGAAGAGCTCTCTGATCACGTAGCCCAGGCCGGTATGACCCGGACCCTGAGTAGCATCCTGCCCTCACCAAGAATGATGCCACAGTATAAAGCAAAAATGATAAATTTCAACAATTAGCTAAGTTTCTGGTGTCATTCAAAGGGGATCCAGTATCTGTCCACCTGGGATGACATGCTTGACAAGCCATGTTGTTTCACAAGAGATGGCTTGCACCTGTCACCCTTAGACTTTTGAATTCTGGCCAAGGCTTTTGCCGCCCCCATAGTGCCTTTTTTAGGAAAGGCTCAAAAGACAAACCCACCACCGTAAATAGCACAAGTAACCAAAAACTGAGGGTAATGCTACTCAATGCCAGAAGTATAAACCTCAAAATGCTGCACTCGAGGCACTCCTCAGTATGGAGAAAATTGATATATGTGCAGTAACAGAAACCTGGTTTAGGGCTCCAGAGAGCACCCCAGCACTACCAGGCTACAACTCATACCATACTTTTTGGCCACAGAACCCGGACCGAAACAGAAAAGGCGGGGGTTTATCCATATTCATCAAGGATACCCACATATCTAAGTTAGTGGCACAGCACAATGCCTCAGAGATCATCCATGTGCAACTAACAACAGGCAAAACTGCAATTCAAACTGTAGCTTGCTACAGATCACCCACCATGAACCAGGACCGCCATTCTGTGTTTCTGGAGACACTGGAAAATATGAAGGGCCTACCAAACGCCCTAATATTGGGTGATTTCAATTACCCAAACATTAACTGGGAGAACTACTCAAGTACTAACTCCCTTGCCCAATGCTTCCTAAAATTTATAAACTCGAATGCCGTGGATCAACTGGTCAACACCCCCACCAGAGGTGACAACATATTGGACCTGGCCATCACCAACATGCGCAACCAGTATTCTGCACCGGAGGTTAAACCCTCGCTGGTTAGATCAGACCATAGACAAATCACTTTGGATATCCATATTCCGCCCCCACCCCCAATCAAGGAAGCCACCATGAAAAACTTTTCAAAAGCAAACTTCACATTACTTAAGACCGAGGTGGAAAGGTTCACAGCCCCCATGCTAAAGGGCAATGCTGTCCAAGCTGCTGAATCTCTTACAAAGGCACTCTATGAGCACCTGCAAGAATGCATGGGTCATGCAATCCCAAGCAAAACCAAAACCCACTCCTCTAAGAAATGAAAACCAGTCTGGTGGACCCCTGCTATAAACAAGCTATACAATAGAAGGAGGAAACTAGTACAGAAAAGAGTAAAATCCCAAGAAGGGAAGACATCCCTGATCAGTATCAGCAAGAAACTATGATCCCTCATAAAATCATCTAAGGCTAGATTTGAAAGAAAAATTGCCAAGGACTCCAAAGATAACCACAAAGCATTCTTTAGGTATGTCAAGAACCTAAGTGGAAACTCTCAGATCTGCTCTGAGTTAGTGCAGAATGGCACAAAATAGACTGAACCGACTGATATTGCCAACATTCTGGCAGACAGGTTTAGTGCAAACTTCACCCCCCCCTCACCCCCTAAAGGGCCCAAAACCATACCAGAAGAATGTAGAGCCCAGCAATCACTGACACTCAGGTTAAAACAGCCCTATCCAAAGCCAAAAATACAGCTTCAATGGGACGGGACGGTATCCCAGGCTGTGTCTTACACGAGCTCCAAAATGAACTAATCCCTCACCTAAACACACTGTTCAAACTCAGCCTCTCCACAGGCTACGTACCCATGCAGTAGCACACAGCTACATTTATCCCACTCCACAAAGGTGGAGCCACCACAGACCCTGGGAACTATTGCCCTATAAGCCTGACTAAACTGGTTTGCAAGGCTATGGAGCACATCATCATGGAACTCATTAACAGAGACATTGGGAACCTCCAGACATTGGACCCTACCCAGTTTGGCTTTATTAAGGGCATATCATGCCTCCTAAACCTGGTGGACTTCTTTGAGAAAGTTACCAAGGCTTTAGACAAGGGAAAAGAGGTCCACACAGCCTACCTAGACCTTGCTAAGGCTTTCGACACCATTCCCCATTCTAGCATTATAGACAAGCTCACCAGCCTGAACATAAACCCCTATGTCATGAGATGGGTTGCCAATTGGCTCATGTATAGAACCCACACGGTGAGAGTTGCAGGCTCAAGGTCTGACTCTAAACCGGTTACAAGTGGCGTCCCCCAGGGCTCAGTCCTGAGACCCCTCCTGTTCAGTATATACTTCTTAGAGGTACAGGCAAGCACAGGAGAACTATGGCTGACCAAGTTCGCAGATGACTGCAAACTGGGGGCCATAATTGACTCTCCGGCTGATTACAGACATCCTCCAGAAGGGTCTCACTGAGATGGATACTTGGTGTCAAAATCATGGCCTCAAGCTAAATGCCAAAAAATGCATAGTCATCCCCTTTGGAAAAAAACAAAGTACCCGCAAATTACCACATACGTGGTAGTCCCCTCAATACAGAGAATGTAATAAGGGATCTGGGGACCAAAGTAGATAGTAATCTCTCCTTTGATAATCATAATGCCAAGGTGGTTAGAAAATCCTTCTATGTAGCCCACCTAATCACAAAAGGGTTCGCATCTAGAACAAAAGAGGTTATTGTGCCCCTCTACTTATCACTCATCAGACCCATCATAGAGTACAATGCCCCATTTGTGATGTACCTTACAAGACACCTGCAACAGCTGGAAAGACCACAGAAGTACCTCACCAAGAGGATTACTGGCCTCAAACAGATGCTCTAGGCAGTCCGACTGAAGAAACTCCAGCTGTACTCGGTTGCATACCGCTTACTCAGAGGTGATCTCTGACATACAAGGCCATGTCCAACCCAGAATTGATGGACATGCTCCACCGAAAAAAAAAAAAAAACAAATCCCCAAGAGTCACACGCTCTAGGGATCTAAACCTCACCACAACGATAAACAGGACATGCTGGAGGGATAGATTCCTGTCCCAGAGACTCCCCATGCTTTAGAACAGGATTCCAATCTACATTAGGCAGAGCCCCTCACTAACACTCTTCAAGAGAAACCTTGACGAGTGGATGGGAAACAGAAAATTTACCCTGAGGATCACTGCAGTGGCTCTGCTGGACAGAGGCACAGGGAACTAATGGACAGAAGCACATGGAACTAATCTAAGGGGGTGGCGAAAGCCAACACATTCTGGCTAGGCTTATAGATGCCATCGGGCAGATAGCCTAGTACTTACCTATGAACCTATGAACATCTCTGGTAAATAAATAAAATACAATGAGCCATATAATGAAACCAAAAATGGGCAGGTTTCGGAAGTGAAAGTCTTTTATTTTCTTCCAGTCTGATTGGCACAAGCAACAATCTTCCAGTGGAAGTGAGAAGAAAAAATGCATCTGGAATGCATAAAGTTACCTTACTGGTTTGAAAATTAAAACTTTAAAATAAAATGTTTAGGATTTGCAGTACTAAAGTAGCTAAAAAAGGGGCAGACTTTCCCAGACACTTTTTTCTCTTGCAATAATTTTTTTGTGTATCTTACTTCTACTCTGAATATAATAACCTACCTTGTACACTTTTATTCCTCCTCTAACTGATACATCTCAGCTTTATCTATAGTTTCATAGTGACAGTTGTACATATGTACCCTTTGCCTGGTTTGTGCTCCAGTCTCTACCCCTGACTACTAGTCTTTACTCTGCCTTCTTCATCTTTTTTTATACCAAAAGGATCCCATATCCTTTTTCTTCAGTACAGATGCTACTGCACACATTGTTACATAAGGCATATTGATTGCCATCTGGTTACTTGTAATACTAAATATCTGCCTTTTTCTGTTTTCTGTGAGTATTTTTGCATGACTACTAAGATTAATTAGGCACGTGGACATTCACACTGAATGCAAGTATTAATAAAACATAAATCACACTATACTATGGATCATTTTAGAAACTGTGCTGTAACTGTGCAAATCACTTTACTTTCCATTTTTTTGTAAAGTAAAACAGTGCATTGCTCTGTTACTGATATAGCACTGCCATCTTGTTTCTCTTTTTGGGTGTATGTTTTGAACTGTGTAACAGCAACACATTTGGTAAAGTATTAAAAAAAACAGAAAGAGCAATGGTGTGGCTTGTTATGATTTTGACTGCTCAGCTCACCATGGGCAATATGATATAGCTATATAATGTGGGTGTAACACATGTAGCACAATGTTCAGTTGTCTGTTGTGTTTGTTGTGCCGCAATTAAAATAAATAAATACATAAAAAAAATCAGGAACTGTACAAGAAATTTCAAGATGTATTGTGCTCCACTGAAGTATTTACTAAAAACTGTATACTGAAAAAGACAACCATTTAGATGAAGGCTGGGATAGCTAGCCTCTCCTGAAGCACAGTAAATTGCACTGATGTCTTCTGCCCCTTTCATTGACCTATAATGCAGCTTATTGATGGGTCCATTTTCGCAAATGAAGGAATTAGACAGGCTTACTACAATGTTTACATTCAGACAGCAACCTTAGACCTAAACACATTCAAGAAGTCAGGAAGTTAAGATTACACTAGACCAGGGCTGAAAGCCTTAGAAGAATGTTGATTGACTACAAGTCTCATTCACAAAGCCAGAACTGGGTTCTAATCTAATGTCCTTGAAAATGAGTCATACCACACTCCATTCCATAAATGAATCTGAAATGTATATATCCATTTTCATCTGAGACATTTATTGAATTTCACTCAGCAATGTAAAGCTACACAGTTCTTATTTGTCTTGTATTATCATTCTTAATCCACCAGTTTTTTTGGGCAAGTTGAGCTCTGTTGTATATTCAGCTTTTGCTTTTCAGGACCTTCATGCTTAATTTCTTAGGTTACCAACAATCGATGCAAGTGGAGATTCCTAGTACTCTTAGCCAGGATCTCATGGAGGAGAATTGTTAATTCTTGCACCTTCTAGCTTAATTATGTTTATAAAAATGGTCATAAATATTGAGTGTATCTTGGCCTTGACAATTTAAGGATCCAGTGATGAAAATGTCATGTACGACTGGAGAAAAAGGCAAATATTGACTGAAATGTCTGAGAAACTAATTTGTCTTTGCTGGAATCTAAAGTCACTATTACATGAAGTTAATTGATAAAGACAGCAAATTGTCATGACAAAGGAAAATAGAAAAAAACTTTAGCTGCTCCAAGTTCAAATCACCATAGGTAAAATCCAATACCACTTCCTTGCAAGCTATAGGTCCCCCTCTATGACCCAGGAAACCCATACAGTGTATTTAAATTTATTAAAAACACTAACCATCCCATCCAATATCATATTCATGAGTGACTTTAATTACCCAACTATTAACTGAGAATCCTATATGATATCAAATGTACATGCACAGAGATCCCTGGATGTTGTAATCAAATGTATATGCACAGAGATCCCTGGATGTTGTAAACATAAACACCCTACACCAGATAGTCAATACACCAACCAGGGGTGCAACCACACTGGATCTGGTCCTCACTAATATGGCAGAGTGCTGCACACCCTGTACTGTAATGTCTTCCCTGGTAAGGTCACACCACAAAATGGTCTCCTTTGAAGTAAAAATAAGACCCGGACCCCCAGCTCAACAGGGAATATTTAGGAACTATTCTAAGGCTAACCTCCTGCTATTAAGTGAGAACCTAGCAAAATTTCAAGCCCCTATAAACCCTGAGAACACTTCTGCCTATGCAGAACTGTTCACAGAAACCCTGTACAAGCATGCTAATAGCTGCATAGAGGCAGCTGTACCCACCAGGAAGAAGTACAGAACTAACTCAAAAAACAAGCCACTCTGGTGGCATCACAAAATCAATTGGATGTAAAACCCCCTGGCTGATAAATTCAGCTCCAGCTTTACTCCTCTCTCCCCTTCAACCTTCCCTCAGGAGATATCATCAAATATAACTCCCCCTACTATCTCTAGGGAACAGGTCCTTAATGCTCTCTCTAAGACAAAGAACACTGCATCAATGGGCCCAGGCAATATCCCAGGATGCCTTCTAAATAGCATGAAACATGACCTATCAGGGCGTCTGGAATTACTATTTAACTGTAGCCATCAAACAGGCTTTGTGCCTCATGAATGGAGAAAGCCTACAGTCATCCCTATCCACAAAGGTGGGCCATCTACAGACCCGGAAAACTACAGACCCACAAGTCTCACTAGTCTTATATATAAAGCATGGAAAGAATTATCATGGAGATGATCAATAGAGATATAGTAAACCTCCAGACACTGGACCTGACCCAGTTTGGTTTCTTCAAGGGCAGGTCATGCCTACTCAACCTGGTGGACTTCTTTGAGAAGGTCACCAAAGCAATGGTTGAGGGCAAAATCATTCACACTGTCTACCTTAACCTGGCCAAGGCATTTGACACAATACCCCACTCGGGTATTGTTGACAAACTCAAGAGGTTAGGTACAAACCCGTATGTCACACCTGGTGGATAGCCAAATGGCTCACAGACAGGACCCAGGGAATTAGAAGTGGTAAGTCCACCTCCACAAAGAGGCTAGTCACACGTGGAGTCCCTCAGAGGCCAGTCCTTGGACCACTCCTTTTTGGCATTTACTTCTTAGAAGTCAAGGCCAGTATCAGTGGCTGATTAAATCTGCAGATGATTGCAAATTAGGAGCTGTCATTGAATCTCACAATGACACAAATGTTCTACAAGATGGGCTGACACAGACAAATAACTGGTGTCAGAGCCATGGACTAAAACTAAATGCCAAGAAATGCATAATAGTATCCTTTGGGACGTTATCCATCCCTGGTAACTATCATATTGACAACACACCCCTTAGAGCTGACTGAGTAGTCAGGGACTTAGGGACACACATAGATAGTAATCTAGCCTTTGATCATCAAGTGTCTACAGTGATGAGGAAATCATTCTGTGTTGTGCAAATTATAAACAAAGGTATAGCATTTAAGTCCAAGGAAGTCATTGTTCCACTGTATTTGGTATTCATCAGACCTATCACTGAGTACAGTGCATCCTTTGGTATGTACCTAATCAGGCATATCCATCAATTGGAACTTCCACACTGAAAGAATACAGGGTGTAAGTAATATGTCCTGTGAAGACCGCCTCAAGGCCCTATCCCTGTATTCTGTCTCCTACAGGCTTTTGAAGGGAGATCTATGACTGGCATACAGGGCATTGCCAGACCCCACTCTGATGGACCTCCTGCATATCCACAAAACAAAGAGTAGCAGAATTACCCATTAAACCTTGCCTGTGATATAAATAGGACCTGCTGGAGAGATAGGTATGTATCCCAGAGACTTCCCCATCTTTGGAACAGGCTCCCCATCCATGTGAAGCAGAGTTCCTCCCTAACTCAGTTCAAGTGCAATTTGGACAATTGGATGGGAAACTGGAAATTGATCCCTGGTTTGGCACCTATGTCTCTAATGCAAACAGGTAACCTGTAAATGGTTCATCTCCCTGGCTCATGCTTACACTTATGAAGGATATCAGAACTTTGTCAGAGATTTTGGGATGCATGGCTAGGCTTAAAAAGGATCTTGTGGTCATTAGCCTAGTAAACACCTACGAACCTATGAACCTATAAAACAAGAAAGCAAGCAGAGCTGAAATGTAAATAGGTGGGTGGAAGCAATTTGGGAAATCTTGTTGTGAGGAGAATGGCATGAGGCACTAAAAAAGATGAGTAAAGAGAGGTTAGAAGGAAGGGAATCAAAGTGCCTTGTTGAAAATGAAGCATGGAGACGGGTGACTGAGTAACCAGGATAAGGAGGGGGCACAAAAGAGAGAGGGAAGACACAGGCAGTACTGCACAAAGGTAACAGTGGCCATGACATTTAGCCAACACCAAAAACTCACACATACTTAACATACCTGCTGTCCTATACTGTAAGCTACTCTCCCCAAAATGCATATGGCAATAACTTCTATGTCATATTTCATCTTAACATCACTTTGACACTGTTCATAGAGGGAAAATGAGGCTGTGACATCTGCAAGAAGCTAGTGACAAAAAAAAGTTTCTGCTACTGCTTGACTGTGCAGTAACACAATGCCTCTTTATGCTTCTTGAGAAGCTTAGACAGCTGACACATGAGTTTTGCTTGCTTCATATTGACATATGCACACATTCTTGCTAGTAACATGTCTTAATTTTCCTCCTCTTACCCTTGCAATTCCATTGCCAGTGTCAGTGTTACCACATTCCTTACTCAGTGTGGCTTTGAGCTCTTCATTCTAACTTTGACTTTCCCTACTCCTGTATTCATGCATGCCATTTTCTCCCCACAATTCCTTCCACATGGACTTTATTCCTGTACTTATTTATATGTTATGCATGCTATAGTCTCTTCTGTGACCATTTATTGTTACCTCTACTTCCCTTCATGTAGCGATTACCTAAAGTTTCAACACCAGGTTAACTCCACAATGAACTATATCCCTAAATGTGTGCAAATACCTTTTTATACCTGACATCTCCTTACTCTCCCTTCTTTACTCACTTCTATCAACGTCTGTCCCCTGGCCTTCTCCCTAAATATACCATAAGCCTGCTTTTCTCTTACTTCATATTGCAATTCCTGTTTCTAGTATACAAACTTAACTTTAATTTCTCTATAAAGAGCTAAAATGTATCTTAACTATTAAATCATTGTCATATAATTGTATATATTCTTTTTTTTCATATTATGTCTAATTATTTAGACTGTAGTTGTTTTTTGCATTATTGTTAAAGACTGTAAAATTACTGTTCTTAAAATGTTTTTTAATACTTTGGAGCTTTTCTTCCCAGGCATCTGCTGAAAATGGGCTCCTACCCAGTTGGGCTTTCCTGTTAATTAAATGTAAATAAATAAAATATGAAATAATTCAGCAAAGCCAGATTTATACTTCTACCAGTCTCTTAACTTACCCCTTGCTCTTTATTTCACTCTTCAATGGCCACTTCTTTCATTTTGTATTATTACATATATCTGCACTGTTTTCTTCAACATGTACACACACACACACACACACACACACACACACACACACACACACACACACACACACACACACACACAAAATCCAATGGGTCTACATAAACACGCATACACACCTACACTATTTTTGGCACATTTTTTGTCTGGCTACTGGCTTGTTCCTTCCATGTGTTGCAGATCTTTTATACACAACATAATTAAACATTAATTGACAATTTAAAGAAACAATACCAAATAGCACTTCATATTCATCCTAAAAAAACTATCAAAAAACTTTGTGTTTGAATTTTTGCCTTTTTAAATAAAATATATAATAACTCCTTAACTATAACAAATGTAAAACCTTTTCTTAAAAAAGAATATTGAAAAATAGTAAAATAATACCATATCAGCAGTTTAAACAATGATACTTGTAAACAATAATCTAAAGGGCTATAGACCATACCCCTTCTATATACCCTACCTAAAAAATTCACAAAAGATGCTTTCTGTAATAAAACTGGTTTGACAGAAATATATTTGTTTATTCCAGGGGGTATGTTAGAAGGAGTATCTGAAGAAGTCTTGTGGCTAAGACGAAAGTGCTAATGGTGGTTGCTCCTGTGATTTTATTGCATTAAAGTGGATAATTTGGTTTATGACTGTGATACCTGGACATTTTATTCTACTTTTGTTGGACTAGTTTTGATTTCCTGTTTCTGGTTGGGCATATTATATTTAGTTGTTTTGTTTGGTAAAACAGATGTTTTAAATTCAGGAGTATAAAAACATACGTACATATAGATTAGTTATCCCTAATAAAAGATAAATAGCTAGTATGACAAATTCCCTGCCTAGTTATATAACTATTAGCTTATTTTTCCACCTTATTAAGATTAGTGCCATATCCATGTTTTAGGCACTATTGAATTCAGTCAATATTTTAAGCTCACATCATCCTGGGAAATGTATTGTCTGTATTCCTCCTAATTGTAAAAGTAAAAAAAAAAAACAGTTTTCCCCTGAATCATGTTTTAATCTTCAGATCATGTCTCCTTCTTTTTGCATTTCCTTTTTTTTCTGAAAGATAGCACTCATCTTTACTATTAATTTTATTTAATTTTCTTTTCCTGTCATGTTCTCTGCCTTTCTTCAAGAGCTTAGCTTTTAAGTTATCTTAGCTTTTGATTCCATGCCTTCTTTTGTGGACTGGTATGTTTGTTGCCTTCTCCTGAAAATTCTTCTTTCCCTCCATTTTCTTGCAAAATGTTTCCAGAATTGCACAAGTAAAATATTTTAGCCTCAGCATCTACAGAAATTGATAAAGATTTCCTATTTGTAGCTAGTGATGCTTTCTTTGTAAACTTCCATGTGTCACACCAGGCCTGTTTCTCCAGTTACTTGTTTTTCTTGCAGAGCATTTGGTTTGCCAAATCCCAAGTTCCTTTCCACTGTTGTGTTTGGTAATCCTTTCAGTACTCACCCATTAGTTCAACTTTACCTTGTTTATATATATATATATATATATATATATATATATATATATATATATATAATATATATATATATATATATATATATATACATATACATATACATGTTTTGCATTTTTGCACTAAATTGAAGTTGTCATGTTTCTGATCATAAAACCTTGCCAAGTCAGTTTTTCTGCCTTTTTGTACATTTATGCTGCTGCAGATCTATGTGCCATCTGGAGAATGACACACTTTCCCCTGGGAACAGTATAAGCACTTGAGTCCCAAGCACTCAAAAAGATGTTCTTCATTGCCAGGGACCCAAGCATCTTGTTGCCTGAGCAGGCAGTTACTCACATTTAAACTCAAAAAAGAGCTCAGCCATGCAGCTGCCCACAATAACTACAACTGCTTACATGTTAGTTAAGGAAGTGCTTGCAAACTAAGTACATTGGGAAAAGGAGTTGGAACAGGAAGGGGGCTTTAGATTTAGAGAAGAGAAAGGGGATTTTAGGTTTAGGGAGTGATCGGGGACTTCACGGTTAGAGATGGTAAAGGGAATCATAGGTTTTGGGAGTGATTGGGGAGTTTGATTTTAGAGAAAAGTGGATTTTAGGTCAATTTAAACAATAATAAAAAAGGCCATTTTCAGTCTGAATTCTGTGGTACTCCAATGTTAATAATTACTTCTTCAGGGCACATTCCACTTAATGAATTTTCTTGTTTGCTGTTACTCCACAAGATACAGAGTTTTATATATGTTAATGCTCTAGCATCCAGCCAATGGTTCTTTTAACTGCTCATTAAACTTTTATGTGGGAGTATGCTGAATGCATTGTCACAGTCTAAGCAAAAAATAAACAGACTGGTTGCTTTTGAATATGTAGAACATAGCATTATGACACAACAGGAAGAAATAAACATACAGCATATAGTTTGTAGCATATAACAAGTAATATTTTCCCTAGATTTTTATTTTACTTCTCATCAACAATTCATAACATCCCCCTTAAAATTTCTTAAAATAGTAAATTCATATTAAAGTTTATGTGATATCCTAGAAGCATTAGGATTTATTATCATAAATTAATAAGCCTGAAGAACAAAGAGGCTTGAATTTACCCAATTTTCTGGGCTATTATTTAATTATAAGATCCTGTAGACTTCTCAAAGTCATACATGTGGATTTAAATTCAAATAAGTGGTCTCCAGCATGAAAACACACAGCTGTAATATCAAAGCCTTGTCATTTCTTAAAAACAGAGAATGTAAAAAACTTAGAATTAATAATACAATAAAACAACATATTGATCACCTTCAGAAACTGAGGAAAGTCCCCGATTTAGAACTAACACAGATTTCTTTGAACCGAATCATAAAAATCCAAATAATCAACTAAACAATACAATGATTAATCTCACTTCCTTTGGTTTACTGAAAAAACTGTATAGTGTGGGATTTTATTAACAATATAAACAAAAATCGATCCCAAATCTGCAAAGATCTGGGACTACCAAAAGGATATATGTCTGTGGTTACACTTATTTATATTGTAAGAAATGCTTCGTTTTTACATAAGGAAGAACATCATTATAAAGCTGAGCTTTTTCACAAACTTAATTTAGCTTTCTTATCCCAAAAATTAGCATCAGTTGCTTATAAATTATTAAGCCACATTCGATATCAAGACTCAATTATAATAGTCAACTCTTGACATAAACAGGATCAATTAGTATAAAACATATTGCTTTTAAAAAGCTATATTACAACCAGTTGATCACTGTAAATAATGTATACCTCACTCCATCAGAGAAAGCATTATTTAACAAATCTCTTTCTAATGCTTATTTAGCATGTAACTTTTTTAATGCTGATATTATTCTTGTTTTACGGAATTGTGAATATTCCAAAAATCTATGGAATAGTATTCAAAAATATGTTAGCATGTTTCTCCCAGCTATTAAACTTACTGACTGGCAATTTGCACTCATTCACTTAAAAGAAACTAGTTGTAAAATCTTTTATCATCATTTCCATAGTTAAATTCTATATTACTACCAATGTTTTCTACAAAGTCTGACATGGTCATAATTTATTAAAATAACAACTAAACATTATAAAGCAATCAAAGTAATTTACAAACATAATTCTGAATTTCATAATCCTCTTGAGTCTTAGAACATTGAATTAAAATATTATACACTAGCTAACCCTCTGTCTATTGAGGGAAATAAGTTAATAAATTATGTTATCATTGAAGTACTAAGTACTTTGTGTATATAGTGCATATAGTGTTTATAAAAAGTTTTTTACTGTTCTTATGTTATATGCACTGTTGTCTGTACTTTTACTTGTAATCCTTGTCATTTCCAGTGTCAAATGAAGTAAGAATTAGAAGTGTAAATATTTTGGAAAAAAACATATAACAAGTGAAAAACTCAGCTATGTCTCTTCTACTGCTTGCACAGAAACACAGGCTGTGTATCAATAGGTATCATTCTTGCCTTTTCTGTGTACAGTAAGAAGGTTTGGGTTCAGTCCCCACCCCAGGTGATTAGATTAATTTTCCAATGGTGACACTGGAGTTTGGCAATAGGGGGTGCTGCATGCTGTCCTCTGCATGATATATTAAACCAAAGTCTTATCTGCTTGAGTTGGTGGTAACTCAGGTGGATGTAAAAGATCCCAAGGCTCCTGTCAAAAGAGAAGGGGAAGTTTCTTGATGCCCTGGCTAAGTTTCTCCTAAGAGTATAAATATCACCTCAGGGCTCCCCTGAAAAGAGGCCTATAGCCTAGGAGGACTAATCTGATCAACAAAGGTTATAAAATAAATACATACACACATATATACATTAATAGATAAATATCAAAGGTAGGCATTTAGACCTCTACTAAAGACTAGAATGTTGCATTCAAAGTTTCAGCTTTACGTGTAACATGTGGAAGACAAATCATCATCTTCTTTCGGCTGTTTCCATTAGGGGTCACCACAGCAGATCACCTGTTTCCATTTCTTCCTGTCCTCTGCATCTTGCTCTGTCACACCAACCACCTGCATGTCCTCTCTCACCACATCCATAAACCTTATCGTAGGCCTTCCTCTTTTCCTGTTACCTGGTAGCTTCATCCTTAGCATCTTCTTTTCCCAATATACTCAGTATCCCTCCTCAGCACATGTCCAAACCAATGTAATCGTGCCTCTCTGGCTTTGTCTCCAAACCTTCCAACCTGAGCTGACCCTCTAATATACTTATTCCTAATCCTGTCCACCCTCGTCACACCCAGTGCAAATCTAAAAATCTTTAATTCTGCCACATCCAGCTGAAACTCCTGCCTTTTTGTCAATGCCACTGTCTCCAACCCATATAACATAGCTGGTCTCACTACCCTCTTGTAGACCTTCCCTTTCACTCTCACAGGTACTCATCTGTCACAAATCACTCCTGACACTCTTCTCCACCCACTTCATCCTGCCTGTACTCTCTTCTTCACCTCTCTTCCACACTCACCGTTACTCTGAACTATTGCCCCCAAGTATTTAAACTCAGCCACCTTCGCCACCTCTTCTCCTTGCACCCTTACCATTCCTCTATCCTCCCTCTCATTCACACACATATATTCTGTTCTGTCTTAGTCCTGCTGACCTTCATTCCACTTCTCTCTAGAGCGTATCTCCATCTCTCCGGGGTCTCCTCCACCTGTTCCCTGCTCTCACTACAGATCACAATGTCATCTGCAAACATCATAGTCCACGGGGACTCCTGTCTGATCTCGTCTGTCAACCTGTCCATCACCATTGCAAATAAGAAAGGGCTCAGAGCTGATCCTTGATGTAACCCCACCTCCACCTTAAACACATCTGTCACTCCCACCACAGTCACACTACCCTCGTACATATCCTGTACCACTCTTACATACTTCTGAGACACTCCTGACTTCCTCATACAATACCACAACTCCTCTCTAGGCACCCTGTCATATGCTTTCCCTAAGTCTACAAAAACACAATGCAACTCCTTCTGACATTCTCTGTACTTCTCCATCAACACTCTCAGAGCAAAGATCGCATCTGTAGTGTTCTTTCCCAGCATGAAACCATACTGCTGATCACTAATCATCACATCCCTTCTTAACCTTGCTTCCACTACTCTCCCATAACTTCATGCTGTGACTGATCAATTTAATCCCTCTGTAGTTACTACAGCTCTGCACATCACCCTTATTCTTAAAAATCGGTACCAAAACACTTTTTTTCCATTTCTCAGCCATCTTCTCACTTTCCAAGATTTCATTAAACAATCTGGTTAAAAACTCCACTGCCATTTCACCTAAACACCTCCATGCTTCCACACACCAACATGTGGAAGACAAATATTCAACTATATTGCAACATCTGTTATACATTAAGATTTCTCACTTTCTGTCTCTGGAAATCCTTTCTAGCTGGCTGCCTAATACCCAGATCCTCAAAGTATTATTATGATAAATTCCTCCCTCAGGACCCTTACGCCAAATACCACAAAAAATACAAAAAGATCACAGAATAGTAGGGTTGCCACCTGTTGCAAAGCCAAAAAACAGATCAAAGCCTTTCCCCTTACACCAACCCTAGCCCACCTTTTTCCTTCACTTTCCCACTTACTTTTCCCACATACACATCCATTTTGTGATTAAATGGGCACATCAGTGGCAGGTAAAATATCTTATTTTTCAGTCTACCTCAGATTTCACTGTATCACAATAAAGTAATACTTTGTGGAAAAAAGATTGAAACAGCATTTTTACAAACTTTGGCATTGCATTCATGCTGCTAAACAGATAACTCGAGTTTGTATTGTGATTTCTACAATTATTCTGGTTTCAGGATTGTCCAGAAAAATATTGGATAGTAGGTAACCCTAGACAATAGCTGTTGATAGGTAAGTACTAGGCTATTGGCCCTAGGGCCTATATAAGCCTAGCCAAAGGTATCCTGGCTTTTGCCACCCAAGAAAATTATTTTCCTGTGCCACTGTCGAGCAGAGCCACAGAAGTGATCACTGGGGTGAATTTCCTATCTCCCATCCAATCATCAAGATTTTTCTTGAAGAGTGCTAATTAGGAGCTTTGTTTGATATAGATAGGTAGTTTGTTCCAGAGTATGGGAAGTCTCTGAGACAGGAATCTATCCCTCCAGCATGTTCTGTTTATTGTGGTGATGAGGTTTAGGTCCCTAGAGTGTGTAGCTCATAGGGATTGGGATTTCTTTAAGTGGAACATGTCTAAAAGCTCTGCGTTTGACATAGCTTTGTGTGTCAGGCAGAGATCGCCTCTGAGTAGGAGATATGCAATGGAGTAAAGCTGCAGTTTTTTGAGACGGTCTGCATAGGGCATCTCTTTGAGGCTGGTAATCCTCTTTGTGAGGTATTTCTGTGGCCTTTCCAGTTGTTGTAGATGTCTTGTGAGGCACATACCAAAAGTGGCATTGTACTCTATAATGGGTCTAATGAGTGACGAGTAGAAGGGAACAATTACCTCTTTTTTCCTGGATGAGAAACCTTTTGTGATGAGGTGTGCCCCATAGAAGGATTTCCTGACTACTGTGGCGATGTGATTATCAAAGGAGAGACTACTGTCCACCTGTGTCCCAAGGTCTCTTATCACACTTTCGGTGTTAAGTAGGTGACCACCTCTGTGGTAGTTCATGGGTACTGAGTTTTTACCAAAAGGGATGACAGTGCACTTTTTGGCATTGAGCTTGAGGCCATGGCTTTGACACCAGGCATCTGTCTCAGCGAGGCCCTTTTATAGGATGTCCACATCTTTTGGAGTTTTGATTATGGCTCCTAGTTTGCAGTCATCTGCAAACTTCGTTAGCCAAAGAACTTCTGTGTTGGCCTGTACTTCAGAGAAGTAGATACCAAACAGGAGGGGACCGAGGACTGAACCCTGTGGTACTCTACTTGTTACTGGTCTGAAGTTGGATTTGGAGTCTGCTACTTTCACAGTGTGGGTTCTGTCAGTGAGCCAGTTGACAACCCATCTTGTGACATAGGGATTTATACCTAGTTTAGTGAGTTTATCTATAATTCCAGAGTGGGGGATGGTGTTGAAAGCCTTGGCGAGATCTAGATAGGCTGTGTGAACCACCTTACCCTCATCTACGGCTTTGGTGACGGCTTCAAAGAAGTCTATGAGGTTTAGGAGACATGATCTGCCTTTTACAAACCCGAACTGGGTGGGGTCCTGAGTTTGGAGATCACCAATGTCATTGTTTATAAGTTCCATGATGATACGTCCCATAGCCTTGCAGACCAGGCTCATTAGGCTAATGGGGCGGTAGTTTATGGGGTCTGTGGTGGCTCCCCCTTTGTGGAGTGGGATAACTGTTGCTGTGCGCCATTCAGTGGGCACATAGCCTGAGATGAGGCTATGATTGAACATGGTACTTAGGTGGGGTGCCAGTTTGTTCTGTAGTTCATGTAGAACACAGCCTGGGATGTCTTCAGGTCCCATGGATGCTGTGTTCTTGACTTTGGATAGTGTGTTTTTTACCTGTGCAGCCGTGATTACAGGAACTTTGCATTCTTCTGGTATAGAGATGGGCCCTTTAGGGGATGACAGGGGGGTAAAGTTAGCCCTGAAGCTATCTGCCAGGATGTTGGCAATATCAGTTGATTCTGTATATTTACTGCCATTGTGCTGTAACTCAGAGCAGATCTGAGTGTTGCCATTGAGATTCTTGACATAGCTATAGAATGTTTTGTGGTTGTCTTTAGAGTCAGTGACAATTTTGTTTTCATAACTAGCTTTGGAGGATTTTTGAGGGATCTCAGCTTCTTACTGAGGCTGACCAGGGAGTTTCTCCAATCATGGGATTTTACTCTTTTTTGCAACAGTTTTCTTCTTCTGTTGTAGAGTTTGTTTATGGCAGGGGACCACCAGACTGGCTTCCTTTTTTTGGAGGATAGCATCTTGGTTCTGTTAGGGATTGCACGATCCATGCACTCGTGTAAGTGCTTATAAAGTGCATTTGTGTAGGATTCAGCAGTCATACCTCTATTGTCCGTCAGCATGGGTGTCGTGAAGTTTGTCACTTCTGTCATAAGAAGCGTGAAGTTGGCTTTGGAGAAATTTTTTACTGTGGTTTCCCTAATGGGGGGTGGGGGAGGGATGTGGATGTCTAGGGTGATTAGCTTGTGGTCGGATCTGACCAACAAGGACTTGACCTCTGGTGTGGAGCACCGGTTGCCCATGTTGGTAATAGTCAGGTCTAGGATATTGCTGCCCCTGGTGGGGGGTGGATAAGTTGATCCATGGCATTGGAATTTATGAATTCCAGAAAACGTTGAGCACAAGAGTTGGTACATGAGTAGTTTTCCCAGTTAATGGTAGGGTAGTTGAAATCACCCATTATTAGGGTGTTAGGTTGTACCCTAATATTTTCCAGTGTATTAAGAAATGAGGAGTGGGAATCCTGGGGCATGGTGGGGGATCTGTAGCAAGCTACAATTTGGATTGCGGTCTTGCCCAGAGGTAGTTGCACTTGGATAATCTCTGATGCATTATGCTGAGCAACTAGCCTGGAGGTGTGGATATCCTTAATGAATATGGACATGTCTCCGCCTTTAGTGTTTTGGTCCTGGTTAGGTGGCCGAAAGATGTGGTATGAATTATAGCCTGGTAATGCAGGGGTACTCTCTGGAGCCTTGAACCAGGTCTCTGTCACTGCCCAGATGTCGATGTTCTCCATTTTAAGGAGTGCCTCGAGAGAGTGCATTTTGAGGTTTAGACTTCTAGCATTGAGTAGCAATACCCTCAGATTCTTCTTGCCTGTACCTGTTAGGGTGGTGAATTTGTCATTTTAACCTTGCCTAAAAAAGGCACTATAGGGGTGGCTAGAGCCTTTCTTTCATTACCTCCAAAGTTTGGAAATCTCTTTCCTCCATGATAAAAATAATTTGCCTGCCCCTGAATTCATAATGAAATTTTGAAAATGTATTGTATAAGATACAAAATATACTTGCTTTCTGACCCCAAATATTATATAGCTATCGCTGTTTGTAAGCAGACAATTTGCCATTTCTTTAAATATATTACACAAACATGCCATACAGATGAAGTGTAGTATATCTTGCCTAAAATCCACCTCATACTCCCCCCTCCCATAGAAGTGTTATAGTTCTGGTCACACTTATTGGGATGTGAGCATGTGTGTGCATGTTCTGAAATTAAGGGAAGTGAAAAAATAACATGCATTTTGACATTTGCTTACCAGTTATGTTTGACATTAGAAAATGATTCATATACTTCTGCTTTCACTACGGTAAAGAACTTTCTGTGTCAAAAGGAAATGACATAGCAGCTTTGAGAACAAGTTGTGACATGTGCATTTGATGCTCCTACAGATTTGATGATTCAGCACTAGCTGGTGGAAAAACAACTCTGTCTTGGAAGAGAGAAAAATTGCTTCTGGAACCTGATTTTACTTTAGTGAAAACTATTACCACTGTTACTTAAATTGAATCAGAAATGGCAGAGGTCAAAATGCTCATACAAGGGAAAATGGATATAGTACATGATGTAATTAATGCACAAAAGGAGGACAAGCCTTGCTCACACACTTAGAGAAATGCAGATCAACAAAATGTGCATAAACAAAGCTCTAAATCTGCAAATGTGGACAAAAAGTGTGTTTCAGTTGCTAGTCTACACAACATACCACCAGCTTCCTAGGATATTCTGCTAAATAGTCGTAGTGTTATAAGTGTAAGGAAAAAAAAACAAAGGGACACTTTGCAAATGCTTGTCTTTGTTCATCTTCTCAAAATGTACATGAAGTGCTTACTCCTGTGACAGCTGAACTGAGTGTGGACAGTTAGATAATTCAGTGCAAAAATAAGTAAAAAAAAAAAAAAAATATATATATATATATATATATATATATATATATATATATATATATATATATATATATGTATATATATCAGATAGACAGATGCTATTTTGAACAATTATTCATGTCATGTCCCCAGAACTGTAAGAAATTAAAGCTTAATGAGAATTTCTGAAAGTGTTTTACAGGCACCTGGAATGAATAATGACAAGACAAGAAACAGTTAAGCAGCAGATGGCCAGATGTAGCCTACCCCAAAGGTGGCATTACACAAATTAAGTAGCTTGGGATGTTCATTTGTAGTATTCACTGTTGGGATATCCTGACATGTAGGCAGCCCACATCCAGCCAGTCTTCTAAAGCTCTTACCTTCCCTTGAGGAGGCAGTGGAAACAGGGAGATGACAGAAGCTCTCGGGTAGTGAAGAGCCTTAGAAGACTGCCTCTCAAGGAGTTACCTGCATAGCAGGTAATCCCAAAAGTGAAGGTACTGCAGTGAAACTACCTGGACATGCGAAGATGTTCTTCATACTGATCACTGCTGAAGTAGCCTTAGTTATATGGGGTATATTCTGCCAAGTATGTAACAGCCAGACAGCTTCCAAAGCTTCAGGGAACCTTCCATGTGCCCAAACTGTCAGTCAGCTTGAGGTGAGCTGACTAAAAGACAAGTTCGGACATGAAGCCCTTCAGAGCTTTACTGTTGCAAAAGAATATGCTTCTCTGAGGGTTTTGAGGATCGATGGTTGGCTTGTGCTTTTCAAATAATTTATTTCCCTTTGGTGAAAAAAAAACATCCATTTTGTTAAATTTTGTTGCTGTCTTATTACGTCCCTCTTCAGGAAAGTTATTTTAAAGCTAGAACAGTTGTTATTTGGCAGACTGTCTTGAGACTGTAACATTCTTTTAAACACAGCATTCTTTTCTTTATGTCATTTTAAAAGTAGAGTATACTAACCGATAATTTATTTTGTGTGATTAAGTTATGCTTATTTTGCCACAGTGGGGCTGCCATAGTGATTTGAAATACTTTTACTGTGTATTTTCTGTCAAAAAAGTAACTTTTGTAGTTTTACTGACATTTACTTGCTTGTCCTCCCTGGGAAAGAGGCGTAATTTTCAGCTTGACCATGGAACTAGGGTTGCCAACTTTTCATGTCAAAAATTCTGGACATGTACTTGAAAGCAAAATGCATGTCATTTTGGTACCCCCGTCCCCTCTCATACAGCCATTCCAGTGTCCCATTACTTTGGCTATTTCTCCAGTTCTTCTCTGTTGCTATAAAAACTGTTCAAAACTCTCAGTGAGCATACTGTTTTCTGCTTTACTTCTACAATGATTACAGATATTTGGATTTAATTTAAAACTTTTATTTCAAATTTTATAGCACAAACACGGATAGACATTTGCTAAACAAGTAATACAGTTTCACAATGAAAACAGACTTAGCATTAAAACTTTTCTGCATTTGAAACTCACATTCACTGAAACAGCATTGAAAACCCACATTAAAAAAAAATGCATCTGGCCAGTAATGGGTGCTAACTGTATAATGCTGCCCCTTTTCTCCGCCTTTACCCTATACCTTACCTTCATCCATCCTATAATACTGCCACTACACAAGACAC
This sequence comes from Protopterus annectens, assembly GCF_019279795.1. Classification (NCBI taxonomy): domain Eukaryota; kingdom Metazoa; phylum Chordata; order Ceratodontiformes; family Protopteridae; genus Protopterus; species Protopterus annectens. The sequence goes on along the minus strand of NC_056727.1, from coordinate 1,000,750,008 downwards.
ACTTGGACACATAGACAATACTATATTTTATCCCCTAACCTAATCTCGACACTAACCCTAAAATACACAGACTTGTACATAAATGTATAACACCTATCTTTTGCTCATCCCGGATCCTAACCCTACCTCACATACAAATGCAAAAATGCTCTCACACCTCTAACCTCATTTACCTATCTTGACATTACACAATATCAACATTTCAACTGTGTGGCTGTCCGTATCATTGACATATCTTGACATTACACAATATCAACATTTCCACTGCATGGCTATCTGTACAATTGACATTAAACCACACCCTCGTTGTTTGCTGAAGAAACGGCATTCAAGAAAAATGTTGGGGATATATATATATATATATATATATATATATATATATATGTGTGTGCATGTATGTATGTATGCATTATCATGTATGTGGTATATATATATATATATATATATATATATATATATACATATCTAGCTATATATATATATATATATATATATGTATGTGTGTGTGTATGTATGCAGTATTGCAGTATCATGTGTCCGTGGTACTCTAAGCTTTATAAGGCAGTCATAAAATCAGATACATGAATGTGCACATTGATCATATGGTCTTCTGACATGATCTTACTGAATACTGGTTTGGCATCCATCATCTTTATAGAGAGACGGGTATGCTTAAATTTTCTCTTAGTATTTGACACAACTAGATTTGATTAGTACAACAGCATCCTCAGGCTTGTCGCACTTGCACTTCTGGATACATTACATTTGTATAGCACCAGTTACTAATATTTGTCAGAAGTCTGTGACTACATCTGTCACCAGAAATAAATTCACCCAGATAAAGAAACATTTAAAAGACTTCTTTGATCACATTAAAAGATTGCATCCCCACCAATAATATTGAAATGCATAATCAAGTGCAATAAAAATATACTACTTAATCACTTAGAGAAAACATGAGTAACACAGCATCATAACTAAAACAGTATCATAATTCAGTAGCCTTCTGCTTCAAGATACATTTAATATTCATGGAGTCCTTCAGACCTAGTATCTTTAATGCTTGCAACTTTAGCTGCCAACATAGCGACTTAATATCCAATAACAGTACTTTGAATTATTACTGTATAGCTATGAATTCCACATTTTGCTTTTTCTATATAAGCAAACAGACTGTGGAACGAATAGGTAAAACTGCAACATTTCATAATTACCTGAACCACATTTGAAACATGTCCATTCCTAGTCTGCTGTACAGTTCAGATGTCCTCAAGAATTCAAATTCCGCGTGCACGAAAAACAAAGACTTAAACAATCAGTCACACAGATGCAAAAGACTGTTTTTGTCTTCTGCATCTGTGTGTGACCAGACGCAAAGGGTGTTTTTAAAGTACAACACCCCTAAAAAAAAAAGATTTTTTTTTAAATTAAAAGAAAATTTATATTTTTCTCCTGGTATTTTTTTCTGGACAATATGCTGTCCTTTCCATTTTCTGGACAGTGTCCCTTTATTCTGGACAGTCCAGAAAAATTCTGGACAGTTGGCAACCCTAGGAACAGTCTACCATTCCCATGGTCAGTATTTCTTCCAGTCACAAAAAAATGAAAAAGAAAAAGTGAAACAAACAGCCTTTGTCATCACAGCAGGCTAGCAGTTTTCCTCAGCCACAAGTGGGTGACTCTGCTGTGGCCATCTGTTGTACCTCCAACCAATCATCTTTTACCCTGATCCTTCTGGCATACTACCTACCGCCAATATGGGCTGGGGGTTAGCTACATGCTCTGTGGCTATTGGAGTCCCTCAGTGGGCAAGGGAGAGACACTCTTGAAGGTCTTGGGAGAGGGAATAAAGAAGGTTTCCCTGTTGCATCAGAATGCTGTGCCTATCCCTGGGGAAGCAGCTGCTGCCATTAGCAACACAATTGGCTCCATTTTTCCTGTCAAAAAGAAATAGAAAACCAAACAGGTATCTACTCTTCCTCACATTTCTTTGAGAGTAGATTACTGTGATTGGCTCAAGGTTTAATTCAGGCTTTCGATCCTTCTTGTAAACTAGTTATTGGTAAAAGAAAGAGAGATTATTCTTTTCCTGAAGACACTGAAGATTCTGAATCTGAACAGGAATCTGCAGAGATAGATTTGGGGTTTTGTCCTCAAACTTCTGATTCAGACTCTGAGGAACGCTCATTTTCTGGTTCTCCCTGTGGGGGAGGGGGTGTCTTTTTCTGAGACCATTGCTAGAATGTCCCAGTGTTTTTAGTGGGAGAACACTGACATTTCTCAGTCACTCAGAAAATACTAAGAGTTGTCACAGAAGGATTTTTCAAAACCTACACCCATTCCTTTTGTCCTGTCTGCTTTAGAGAATGTGTGCATTACTGCCTGTAATTATCCTGATAGCCAGCTATCCCTAAAAATCGAGACAGAATGTGTGAAGTTCCTCAGTTTTTAAAGTTTCATTATTCCTAAACCTGACCCAGCAGCTATATCCTTAGTTGATTTCAGTGCTGCTTAGCACTTAGTTCCAATCATACCCATAGGAAAATTTTTGATAGGTATGGGGAAAAGTGTATACTTCTGCTACTTTGATGTTCAGGATTTTGAATTGGCAGGCTCATGTGTAAAAGTTTGTTGTGACAAATTATGAAAATAAAAGTATGATGATTGTTTTATCTACATTTTCTTCTTGTGAAGAAAAATCTGCTTAAATAACTTGTTTCTTCTGTTGCAAAAGTCACTACTCATTGTTTGCAGTGGGTGTATAACTACATTGATACTTCTTCCAGGGCTATGGCCACAGGTGCTATTTTAAAAAAAGTTTGCTTAGCTGCCTTTTCAGAGCCTCTCAGATATTGTAAAACGTGAGATTTTAAATTCTCCCTTGGATAGAGATTTGGTGTTTGGCCCCTCTGCTGCAAAGGTACAAAAGTGTGATGAAAGAGAAAGCTGATCCAGGGAATATCTAACATTTTTCATCCCTCCTTTTCCAAATTGTCCAAGGGATTTTCTTTCAACTCATTCAATTTTGACAATAAATAAATACATAGATAGATAGATAAATAAATAAATAAATAAACAGCCTCAACAGAATTCAGGTAAAAAATGGCAAGGGGATTCCAAAAAGAAGTCTCAAACTTCCTCAAACCAAGGACAGTCTATCAAGCCTGAATGATAATTCAAGATACTTTGTGACCCCCTCCCACTCTGGTCCCTTTTTTCTCTCTGTAACTCTGAGTCTCCTTTTTTAATCTTTGGCAATAGATTGTTTCAGACAAATGGGTTCTGAAAATCATTCTTCAAAGTTACAGATGGCAGAGGGAGGAAATTCCTCCTTTCCTGGGGGTCTACCTCATCCTGCAGATCAGATTTTTTTCCACCTGTTCTTCATCACATGCCATCTCAAGGAGTTATGAACCAATTCCTTCTTCCCAGGCGGGGAGGTTGTTTTATTCAAGGGTGTTCCTAGTACCAATGGAAGAAAGAAAATGTTTGGAGACCATTTCTGGATCTTTCTTTCCTAAGCCTGTTTGTGATAGTGCCCAAATGTAAAATGTTGTCACTTTACAACCCGTTATCATTTCTACTTCTTTCAAGTTTCCTGGTATTACTAACTTAAAACATGCTTATTACCATACCCCTATTCATCCAGCCTTTAGATGCTTCTTAAGATTTTGTATGTTTGGATCACATTATCAGTCCTCTGTCTAACCCTTGGGTTATTCACTGCACCAAGAGTGTTCACAAAGTGACTAGCTCTGTTATTTAGACCCCCTGCTTATCTTTGCAGAGTATTTTTCCAGATGCCAGGAATCTCTGTCTTGGGTCAGAGATCTCTTGCCCAAAATGGGATTCCAAGAGAACATTCAAAAGTTTTTCTTGACTCCCTCACACAGGATTGTGTTACTGTGATGTTAACTAGATACCTCATTTCAAAGAGCTTTTCTTCCACAGGAAAAATAGATCTTTATTTAGATCTATTTCTAAGTTTTTCCACTCAGACTTAGGTCACTGTGAGGGAATTTGCCACTAGGACTTGGGTAACTGTGAGGGAGTACCTTAGGATTTTGGGTCTCATGGCATCTATGATTCTCATGATACCCCTGGCAAGACTCCACATTAGAAGAGGAAATATTTTGGTGGAGTCAACAGATATCCTTAAATCCAGGTTTCCCGATCTCCCTACCTGCTGCAAAGCAGGTGACCACCACAGAGGTCCAGACTTTGCTTTGATAGCAGTTTAAGGAGAAATAAAAGTGCAGGGGAGTGTGTGACACCAAGGACAGATGCAAGCACATACATATTAAAGAGATGCTTGCCCTGATCAAAGCACTTAACTCTCTGAACCATCTTTGGTTCCCAGGAATTCTTCAAGTGTTTACAGGCAATACCACAGTCATATGGTACAATATCAAGCAAGGGGGATCCAGGATGTACCCTCTTTGCAGACTAGCCATATCAGCTTGGGATATAGACAGTCCCACTCTACAGGCATCCTACATTACACCAGAGCAAAGTTGTGTGAGAAACAAGATGAGAAGGATGAGGCAAGACGTTCATGAATGGAAATTTGGTCAGGTGATCTTCCAAGATTTGATCCATCTGTGGGGAATTCCTTAAGTAGACTTTTGCTTCCTTTCTAAACAGTCAGCTAGTAAAATTGTCGTCCAGGACTCCATGTCTTGTCTTTTCTTTTCTTTGTACAGAAATGTCCCTGTATGCCTTTCCACCCTTTCCACTAATATCCAAGGTACTTCTGAAGATTCAGATGGAATCCCCAAAGATAACTGAGGTGCCTCCCTTCTGGCCTAGGCAACTGTGATTCCCCCTTTTTTTTGGAAATGGCCATGGGCACTTAACACAATCTTTCTTACAGGCTGCCTGGATGATAGGATTTTAATTTCTCTTAGGCACCTGTTTTCTGAGAATATGTAGCAGGTACCAATGGAATGCAAGAAAGCCTGTTGCTAGAAAGTCAATATTAGCTCATGGAAAAGGTTTTCTAGTTAATGCTTAAATCATAACTGGAGCACATTCAGGACTAGTAATTTTCTGTTTTTACAATATTTGTGTGTGTTACTATCCTATGGCCTTTCTTATTCCTTCTTATTCCTTTATTAAGGTTTATCAGCCATTTCAGCATTTCTGCCAATGGGTCCTCCTCTTTCAATGCATTCTCATGTCAAAATGTTCTTGAAAGGGATTTTGCATAAGAGGCCTCCTAGAAAACTGGTGGCCCTCCTTGGGATCTTAATTTTGGGTTAGAGAAGGTAACACTTGCTCCATTTGAACCAGCTAATCTGGCTGACTTGAGGTTCTTAAGATGGAAGGTAGTTTTACTGATTGCTGTGACCTCAGCAAGTAGGATATCTGAGGCATAAGCTCTTATTGTGAGTCAACCCTATCTAATTTCCCACAAGGACAGAGTTCCTTCGAGAAGTAATTGTTCTTTTATACCCAAAGTGGTATTCTAGTTTTCTTTCTTGAACCTAATATGAGGGAGAAAGGATACTCCATAACTTGGATGTCCACAGACAACTCAAGTAATATCTTGACAGAACTAAATTGTTCATATCTTCGGAACATTTGTTCATTTCTTGTGAAGGCAAGAAGAAGGGACAACCTGTGTCAAAACAGACTATTTCCAAATGGTTGTTTAATGCTATTTCCTTTTGTTAAACTCACCATAACAAATGTATTCTAGACAGGGTCAAGGACCACTATACCAGGCCTTGGATTCATCTATGAATTTTTGGAACGAGTTAGATTCTAGAAGTAGTCTATAAGCTGCTACTTGGTTCTCTGTACATACTTTTACAAAGCATTATAACTTTGATTCCTTTTCTAAGTTTAGATCAAGCTTTGCTAGGATTAGTCTGCAGGAGATCTTGGACCCTTCTCCTTCCTCCTCCAAAATATAGTTAGCTATGGTAATCACCCATATAATCAAGGGGCTACTGCATCATTGATCAGTGTGAAGAGTATAGTACAGCTGTGTAAGCTGAACTTATCATAACAGTAGATGGTCAAATGATCACTGCTGCAGTAGCAGCTCCATCCCTCCACCCCCCTTGTTTCTTGTTGATCCTATAATTGCCCTTTCTTGGCTCACTCTCACTCTCTCTGCTGGCAGAAAAACTCTGAAGGACTTTGTTCCTAAACGTGTCTTCTAGTCAGCTTAGCTCAAGCTGCTTCACAGTTTGGGCACATGGAAGGTGCCCTGAAGCTTTGGAAGCTGGCTGATTGTTATATCCTTGGCAGGATGTAACTCACATAGCTAAGGCTACTGCAGCAGTGATCATTCAGACATCTACTATTATAGTAAGTGCAGCTTACACAACTGTACTTTATGGGAAGTTCCTAACACAACTGTATTTTCTGTTCTTTGTTCTGTATAACATCTGAATATCTATATATATATATAAATATATAGATATAGCTTGCAATGGGCATAGTTATGATTACTAATATCTGTTGCTTGTTCTTTGTTACAGGGTGAGACTATTTGGTTCCATTCAGTTTTACATTATGTTCCAGTAGTTTCAATTATTTGTTAATTATTTAATAGGAATCATTTTATTGCCACCATGATACTTTACATTAGTGGGATATGCACATATTTATAGTGCAATGCTTGCCTGCATAACTGCTAATCCTAGATATGTCTTGTCGACAGAGTTCACATTACAAAATTATTTTAGTATTTTCTGCAATGTAAGATCTGCTAACAAGGTTTAAAGATGAATATCTTCTTAAAATAAAATCTTATTGGGTGTACTCTTAAATATCTTATTTTTTTCATCTCTGTGTGCATGTTCCATGTGTGTGCATGTATGTACATAGGTGTGTATGTTCATAGGTGTGTACTAGGCTAATGGCCCTGGAGCCTTTACAAGCCTAGCTCATAGAAGTGCCCAGGCATCATGCCGTCTGACGTTAGTTCCCAGTGCCTCTATCAAGTAGAGCCACTGGAGTGATCCCTGGGGTGTGTTCTGCAGCTATAATTAAAGATAAGCAAAGAGCCTTATGGTACTACTTTCAGTACTGAATTACATGGGAAAAATCATTTACTCACATATACAAACAACATGACAGATTTAAGTGACTGTGGCATCTTTAAAGTTGTTCATCTGTGTCTGTTGACGTTTCTTTCTCTTGTACAAAACTGGGGCCATAACCACATCATTCATCTCATATCCAAATCTCACTATTGTTCTAGGTGATATTCTAGCCATGGTCCTCTCACCTCAGAAGAAAAGGCATAACCCACATGGGTATGGGTTGTCTTGTGGGAAGGGGAAAAGACTTCATGCAGCCCTGTAATATTGCAGCTTATGTTTTTGTTTTTGCTTTATGTCCAGCATGAATCAACATGAGATGATGTCTACACACATGACTGCAGGCATCCATTCATGCAGAGCGTTGAATCGAGTGATCCCTGTACTAATACTGTGCATTGTGTTGTACCACTTTGTGGTCTACACCAGGGAGAGATATGAGAGTGGAATGTTCCCCATCGTTGAATCGAGTGATCCCTGTACTAATACTGTGCATTGTGTTGTACCACTTTGTGGTCTACACCAGGGGGAGATATGAGAGTGGAATGTTCCCCATCATTGAATCGAGTGATCCCTGTACTAATACTGTGCATTGTGTTGTACCACTT
>NC_056727.1:1000614845-1000737345 GCF_019279795.1 Protopterus annectens | reverse complement strand
GTCCACAAGGTGACTATGGGACTAGTCAGTATGCTGGCGGTTGATGCCTAATTCTAACAGGTGGCTAATGAGGGTAGCAGGAAGGAGGAAGTGAGATCAGGAGGACTCTGTATAACTGCAATACAACCCTAGAGGTGGAAGGGTTGTGAGTAGTCAGGTCTGTTTTTCATGATGGTGCAGCAAGTCTCAGTAGGAGGCTATTTCTACATCTAACTGCATGTACAGGAAAGGCCTTTGTGCTTATACACACTGAGAATAGGAATAAGGCTGATCTAGCCCTGGAGCTTATGTTACTTTGGAGCACTGATACGTTGCCTTATTCAATGGAAGAGGATGTAGGCAGACCACTCACTCACAAGGATTTGTTAGCAACGCGGTTTTCAAAAAGTTCCTTGGTAACCTGGGACCAGACTAGATCACTGCTTGGAGTACGTATCCTGCCTAAGGAAGTAATTCTGCTCAGGAAGCAAAGGTTGAGTTTGATCTGTGTAAAAATAGCTTTCTCTACATTTTTCAGGTTACTAGGCAATGTACCTTTTAATTTTATTAGTACTGCTGCCTCTCTGACTTTTCTGCATCTGGCATGGTTTACTAATAATATCCTAGTTATTATTTTATCATCTTGAATAAAAAGCATTAACGCTTTAATATTTAGCTCCATTATCTTCTTGTGGTTTAGTTGACTTTCAGTATCTCACCACCTACTGTTCTGTGCTGCTGTTGCTACATCATTGACAACAATCTATAGACTCTACTGACTTATATATATATATATATATATATATATATATATATATATATATAGTTTCCCATGGACTTGATCCTGGCTGAAGTCCAGTCACAACTTTGTCCACTTCTGAACATTCCAGACTAATCTGTCATCATCCAAAAAAGCCCTCATACATCATTTATATACATATGATATAAGTAATCATTCCTTGGGCTCAATATAAAACCTCTGGGAATACCATTATGATGAAACTTTCATGCTATTCTATATTGCCAAAGGACTTCAGTGATCTGGTCATGCTTGCATTCTACCTTCCTTCACCACTGTGGTTGTTTCTTCTTTTAAAACAGCGTGCGCGCACATTGATAGCAGGCTTGAGATCTCTGTTTACACTGCTGTCATTCTTGCTAACTTCCACAGGTTTGGTGAGCTGTATTCTAACAGTGACTGACTGCCCACAATTGCCTTTCTGTCATTTGATGCTAAGATGCTGGTCCAGTTTTAACTAAATATAGATTATTACCTACACCTTCTCCCCTTGTTAGATTAGACATCCTTTGTTTTGACTTCCACTGCAAAATGACAGACACTGTTTCTGCTCAGCACTGCTTTATTACTGTACTTTGTTCTCTTTTTTTTTCCTATAACAAAGGTAGGTGGTTGTGTTTCCTCCCTCATGTTTTCTGTATTTCACATATGAAGATGTGCTCTGTTTCATATCCTGAGCACCTCTGCTGAATAACCTACATTTGATAATCCCCGTCCCTTACTTCGTAACCTCATTTTCTTATGTCTTTTTTTCCATCCTATTTCCATTTAGAAACCAGATTAAAGAAAGCTCCAACTACACGCCTGATGTTTCTCTTCATTAACTACTTTTATTGCCCTCCTTATCCAACCCTATAAGTGTTACATACAAAGAAAACAGAATGATTTTGGTATTGCTTTGTGCCTGATCCATTTCTACAGTTTCTGCACTCATTGTTTGGCATTTTTGTTTCTGAAATCTTGCATTTATTTACTTTTGTTATTTGTTACAATATTTTTCATTCATGTAGACAGGGAAAGTGCGCTACATGTAAGATTTTTCTGACTTTATAAAAGTAAAAAAGCAATTCTTTGATTCTAAGTACAAGGTGGATAAAAATTGTTAAAACCTAAGTGACTGCATTTAGTCTTTTTATGTGTATTTGTTATCAGTCAAAGATGATTATCTTCACAGCTCAGTAAAAGCTGCTACTTTGAACTACGGTTCTGAATCTGAACAAAAACAGTGATGCTAAGCTTCTCTTTTTAAGCCTAATATTCAAATGTACCTTACACTCCTGTTGTAGGAAACGGCCACTAATAAACATTTCAAATGACATCAGTGTGAAAGGAAACCAGCACTCTAGCTAGAAAATTACACCACTGCACTGTCATTGTTATTCTGTCAAGGGAGAGAGTCATGGTTATGTATTCTCACACGGTGCTCTCTGTGTTCCTGTAAAATTATATCATGGAGCAAAATCATTGGCTGTAAACTGAAATCATGTCAGGTCATTAAATTAAATAGGAAAAAAGATAAATTTACAGTGATACAAATATATTAGTACTGCAGAAGAGATCAAGATGAGATGAAAAATGCTGTTTTGTTTTTGCTTATACTTGAACATTAACCCCCCTATATTAAGGAAATAAAAAAAAAAAACAGGGAGCTGCACACCTGTTGTTCTTATTTAGTTTCACATCCAATTCTGCCTTTTTTGTTGGGAAACATTGAATTATTGTCGATTTATTTGCACATACTTCTTCAAATCTTCTGCTGGTAATATCTGCATCTTTGCAATAAAGTGTTATGCAAAACGTCTGCATGTTTTACTTTCACATTTGCTGCATTATACTTGCAGGTAATATTTGTATGTCTTACTTTACTTCATATTGTTTGCTTCTAGATATCATCTTCATTTGGGGTAGTGCCTGTTATAAACAGTGCATGTTTGCCACTTAGTAAACCTTTCAACACATCAGTTATTGCTCTATACAATGTTTGTTTGTTTGTCTTTCGGCTTTTCCCGGTTAGGGGTCGCCACAGCGGAACTCAGGTCCGCTAATGATTGGCAGTTGGTTTTTATGGTGTCGAGTTGCCAGCCTTCAACGAAGGCATGCCCATTCAACGCATGTCTTTCGAACAACTTCCTCAAATCATTCTTCTGATCACTGACAAATCTGTAGGTTTTTGCCTCAGCATCTCTTCATTTTTTTACCAGTGAATAAGTCTAAATGATCTAGGTTTATAAATACAGTATCAGAAAGTCTAAGCAAAAGATGCACGTTTAAGTGTTTAATCATTTTATTTTTCAGGGACCTATTGGTGCAGCAGGACCACCAGGAGAAAGAGGACCCCTTGGACCTAAGGTAAGCTATTTTAAGGAAAACAGTGTGACATTAACAACGGTAACAAATTCTAGAGTATGGAAGCTTTGAAAGAACATTCTTGTCATACAGACAGGTAAACAGTGCTTATAAAAACATCTGTTGAACAAAATATACTGTGCATAATGTGCTGTAACTATGTGTGTTTGGAATAGTCATTTATTATACCTCATTACTTTCTAAAATGCCTGGTAAGTTACTAGGGTGTAAACAAAGCAAAATTATGCATTTATGTAACAAATGTTTAAATACTTTATTATTACATGTACTGTGGAAAATAAGAGCCAAAAGGATATGCTATAATGTTTGAGATTCATTTGAAATTAAAACTGTATTTATGTTTCAGATGTATTAGTAAGTTTATAACATGGAATGTTAATTCATAGCAAAGGAAGATATGTTAAACTTTTAGTATGGCAGTAATGTACTTCATGCACTATTGCTAAAAATGACACCAGTTCAAAAACCTACCAGAATGTTTATAATTACAAATACTGTTTTAAAGTGTTTTCTTTAGAATTCTATTTTATTTTTATTTTGCCTAGGAAAATTAAACATGTTTTTGGAATGCATCTCTGAGGGTGTTTCAAACCATTACTGAACAAAAATTTGAATACCCCCTTGATATTCTTTACTGTTTATCGAAGAAGAAATTTTCAAGTCCTATTGTGATCAAAATTAATCTTCAGTCATGCCTACATCAAAAATTTAATTAGAAAGTAATTTTATATTTCTTGCTGGGAATACTTCCCCAGTATTTCCAGACATATTTGTGTCAGTTATAAGAACACTGTATCTTAAGGAAAACATTTAGTTTGTTGAGAAAACTTTTTAGGAATTGCATACAACTGTTTACTGAAATCCAAAATTCTGTGCAAAACAGTCATTGATGAATTGAGCCCATATTATAATAGTATGACTATTAAAACAGTCATTGATGAATTGAGCCTGTATTATAACAGTATGACTATTAAAACAGTCATTGATTAATTGAGCCCGTATTATAATAGTATGACTATTAAAACAGTCATTGATTAATTGAGCTTGTGTGATAATAGTATGACTATCATTACAATTCAATATCAACATGATTTTCTGGTTCCTTGATATAAGAAATGTACTACTTCAGTAGGTACATGGCAGCAGAATAGTGAACAGTATAGTCACTAGTGTAAAAGTAAAATGTGGAATAGTGAACAGTATAGTCACTAGTGTAAAAGTAAAATGCAGAATAGTGAACAGTATAGTCACTAGTGTAAAAGTAAAATGCAGAATAGTGAACAGTATAGTCACTAGTGTAAAAGTAAAATGTGGAATAGTGAACAGTATAGTCACTAGTGTAAAAGTAAAATGCAGACTAGTGAACAGTATAGTCACTAGTGTAAAAGTAAAATGCAGAATAGTGAACAGTATAGTCACTAGTGTAAAAATAAAAAATGTAAAAAAAGATCTTCTTGCAACAATTGCACACACACACACACACACACACACACACACACACACACACACACACACACACACACACACACTACATACCTAAATTAGTGACAGTGGTAGTACCGCCTTACCCAATGCCACATTTCTTACTTTTTGGATATTATAGATGCCATGTCAATTACTGCTTCATGCCAGAAGTAAAGAAAAGCATCCTCTAGCAACCAAAACATTGTTTGTGTGTGTGTGTGTGTGTGTGTGTGTGTGTGTGTGTGTGTGTGTGTGTGTGTGTGTGTGTGTGTGTGTGTGTGTGTGTGTGTGTGTGTGTGTGTGTGAGACCATGCATGTGTATGTGTTTTCATATCTATTCTATGGAAACACATTTGCTTGCATGCCATTTGGTTTTATCCCAAATGGTGAAGAACCTGTCTAATTGAACACATAACTGTTAGAAAGTCTGTTTAGTGAAATGCAGCATAGTTACACACAGTACTTTAATAGAGAAGTCAAAATATGTAGAAAATATGAAGAAGTTTTACCTGGTGATCACTGTTGCCTATGCATAATCACTGTTGTTGTTTTCCTTTGTGCACCAGCAGTGAATACCCGAGTATGGTGTTTTCCCTTTTCTCCATTTGACCTTAAATATAGTATATTTAGTAGGGAGGGAGTGGGGTACAGTGGATGTTTGCCTTCCATCAAAAAAAATCTCTGAAACATTTTCCCTTCATTGATTTTTAGTGAATGATTTAGTTAATAATACCCGATAAAGGGCTCATGCCAACTCAAAAGTTCAAGTAATTTCAAAACCTGTGTTGGTTCAATTAAAGGTATTACATCACATCTGTGTTCCATTGTCTTTGTGTTTTCTGTTAGCTGTCTGACATATCATTTCTTAACTAGTGCAGAAAGGTAAGTGTCTCTGTGGCCATAAAATACTGTAGCTTTTATAGGAGAAGGAAATTAGGCACCCCTGTTTTCACCAAGGATTTTGAGTGCAAGGAGAGAGAATATAATGTTGCTTCTGGAGTAGTAGTGAGATAGGAGTGTGGTAGAAAGATTATAACATTTTTAAAGTAGAATTAGTTACTAGAGTGCACCTGCAGAGAACAAGCATTGTAAAAGTCAAATAACCATATTTGTATAGTAGAACAAACGCTACACTTGTACTTTTGCTACTATCAAAGATAATTAGTGAGGTAAAATACAGAGTACTCAGGTGAAAGAAGGGTACAGGTTTTTTCCCACTAAAGGGTTGTAGCTGTATTAGGAGTAGTAAGGGGGGTGCTTTATCTGTCTGAGGGTCAATTGTGAGTTTTGGGAGACAGTAAGCAATAGTTTAGCCAGATATTTAAGTTAGGTGCCATGTTTGCCTGAGGGCGAAGTTTATACTAGGAGAGAGCTATGAGATGGTTTAGGCTGAAGTGTAGAGGAAGGGCCTTTGGGGCTCCCACTGGCTAAGTGTTGTGTGTTAGTATGGATTACAGGTGAAGTCTTAATGCTTGCCTTTAGTGCCAACAAGGCCATGAAGCAGAATTTGAACATAGTAATCAAGAAAAGCTAGTCTTTTCTGCCACCAAATACGCCAAGAGTGGTAGTAGAAGGGAAAGTTATAATAGGGTAAGGCTTTCGCTGTGCTGCCAAAAAATAAAGAGAAAATATTTGGTGTGATTAAAGGAAAGTTTCTTATACATGATTTTCTATTATTATTTCTAGTTTTGTGGTACTTGTGGTCTAGTGAGCTGAATATAGACTTCTACATATTCTGTGAATATATGAACGTGTGTGTGTGTGTGTGTGTGTGTGTGTGTGTGTGTGTGTGTAAAAATATGAATCTGTGGTTTTATAGTGAACACATTATGGGTTCCAAATGTTTAGTTACAGTATGGAGCTTTCCCCTCACTCAGAGGGTACAGCAACCTTAAAGGTAGCATATTTTGAGCTAGACATTATTGGAACTCTGTATTTAGAATAAAAAAAACTTGGTATGTGTGTGTGGGGCGTAGTGTCCTGTTATCTCACATGGACACACGGACACACGCACACAAACACATGCACACAAGCACACACACCAACATAGACAGATAACTATATTTGTTTCTACCACCCCAGTGTTCCCTGTGGCTGTCTTCCTCTTGGCTAAAGCACGTATTTTCAAATGGTACTAGAATTAACCAATCCCTGATGTTAAACTGTACATTTTGAGACAATGCTGACAACTCAATATGCCATGCACTAATACTGAAAAAAAGAAAGCTGTCTTTTGCATTTTAAAAAATTTTCCCTATAATTAAACTACTTGTGAGTGATTTTAGACTATGGTTCATGATCTTCCTTCCCAAAACAAAAGCACAGAAACACACATGCACACACACACACACACACACACACACACACACACACACACACACACACACACACACACACACACACACACAAAAATCACATGTAGATGGACCTCATTACCTAGTCCTGGCATAATCTAACAGTTATGTAGGCTTCTGTAGTTTTATACAGGACACTGCCCTCACTGCACCACCTGTATTTTGGATTGATAATGTATGCCTGACTGCTAAGATTCTATCAGATATACAGCATCAAATCTGAAAATACCAGGGGATGGGTTATACTATGATGCTATGCTGCAAAAGCACAGCTAAAGCTTCCCTAAGAAGGTTCAAAAGGAAGAGCCACAAAACAACACATCTATGCATGCATGTGGTCCTTCTCCACCTTGAACTAAGGTTGTGCTATGGTTCCCTACAATGTCACCAGCATGTCAGTACTGGTATTGCAAGCATTTGAAGTTTCTATCATGTAATGCCTGTAATATGAACATTGACATATAACTGGTACACCATCTACATAAAGAAAGCCCTTTCTCTTGGACTTCCAAGTTGGCTGCTATTGAGCAACAGCTTAATTTTAGCTCTTCCAGTGTGAAAACAGAAACTCAGCAGAGAGGGCCAATGGACTTTTGTGTTTCTGGGTAAATTTCAGGAAATGTCTAGTAACTGCACTGCCTGGATGCCAGGAAAAAAGAAATACAGATGACCTGAGGGAAAATCATCTACAAAAGGTAAAGAAAAAACACTGACTGGGAAAAGTACTGCAGCTGCTCAGCAAAAAGCAGTGCAAGCTTCAGACATGACCTAGAGAAAAGCATAAGATAACTGCACACAGAGCTGTTTAAAATAAACTAAAGAGAGTAAGAAGTAAAAGGATCCACGAACTGGATAAACGCTCGGTTTACACCTCACAGCAAAAATAAAACATATATTAAAACAAACTGACCACGGCTGGGTGAACTCAGATAAAATGCAGCTTTAATGAACAATATAAAAGTAAGCACTTTTGCGATTTATAGCTAATTGCTTCTTCAGACTCTATTCACACAAACAATACCATAGAATTTAAACTATTTCCATCCAATCAAATGCAATAACTGTATGATGTCATTAATTAATAAAATGTTTAAAAACTGTTTAAAGAAAAAAGTAATACGTAGAACATATGGGTTATAGAAAGGGTTTGTAATCTACTGAATGATAAACGGGTATATAGCACTGCCAAGATTAACTTGATTTGCGACTTACTTGATATTATAACTGAAAAGTCTGAAAATAACAGAACTTGAATAAAAACCGCAAGTGAGCCAAAATAAAAACAAATTTCACTTCACTTTAATCTTCACATGAAACAGTAAGCTCTTTCATCACCCTGGACTTCCTCAGACTGCATAATATGCTTAAAATTAGCAAAACTATTTATATAATTTCAAATTAATCATGTAACTTAACAAGCCACATGATTTAGCTTTTTCCTTTTTAAAATGGCAGTGAACTCTTTTTTATCATTTAACCCTGGTGGTGACAAGAGTTCAATTTAACCTGCCACAAATACTCTTTCCAACTTAATTCAGATTCAGCATCAAATTTGACTTCAAAATTAATTACTTCATCTAATACACAACATTTAAATTCCACTTTACAACCATTTTCTTTATAATGTTTGCCCATTGCATTTTTATTGTCCTTTATGTGGACAGCATACTTGTGCTCATACATCCTCTTATATAACTCCCTTGCAGTACTTCCTACATAATAGGTTTCACATGATTGACAAATAATTAAATATACTATAAACCTAGATTTACATGTATATTTTCCTTTTAGATGTACAATAGTAGTTCCAGTCTTGATTTTTCATCTCAAACAACAAAAGGCTGGGAAAAATGGAAGAAACTTTAAACAGAAATTCAGATGAGGTGATAAAACTGCAATTCACAAAGGTCGAAATGAAGAAAATGCTGGATGAATATGAAACTGCTCAAGAAGAGATGTTTCAAAAAATAATAGAATTAGAAGACAGAGCATGTACGGAAAACCTGAGATTTTCAGCTGTACTAGAGAAGCTGGAAGGAGCAGACTGAGTTAATTTTATGAAAGCACAAATAAGCAATTGGACTAGTATTCAACGGCAGTTGTTAATTGAAATGGCACACCATGTGTATACTCAAAACCTGGCTATGAGAAAGCAACCTAGACCTGTAATAGTAAAGTTGCAATCCTACCAGTAGAAGGAGATTACTCTGACGAAACTGTGGCAGAAGGACAAAGTACTAAAAGTGACAGACAGCAGAGTGTTTGTGGAGAATGGCTACTCATTGCACACCAGGCAGAAGGGAGTATATTTATTCCACTGTTCAGGGAATGTTGAGAAGCAGGAATGAGATTCAAACTGCTGTACTCAGCTATTTGCAGAATATTCTTTCCTGGAGGAAAAAAAATCATGCTGAGGAGGATATACAACAGTTTGTTCAACAAAATGTGAGCTGTGAAACAGAAGGAGATTCTGCTTCTTGTTCTTCTGGTAATAAAGACCACAGAGAGGCTGTGCCAGAGAAACCGTTTCCAGTGTTTCAATGGAAAAAGCTGGAGAGAAGGAAGGGAGCACAAGAGTTGACTAGACGAATCAATAATGCATTGGAAATGAAGCCAAGACAGGATATGGGAGATGGACATGAACAGAAATAAAACCAGTAACTTGGAAAATAACAAATGTGGGATTACAAGGCAATATTTATATTTGTGAAATATGACAGAACAAGAAAATATGGAAATATTGGACTTCTTTGGACTTTGACTTGTGGGGAGTATATGCCCTACTTCATGTCATTAATGTTAGGAAAAGTACTTAGAGGAGGAGAAAAGGAGGGTGAAAGTTGACCATAAGTAAAACATTTTTTCTTAATAGTACTATTTTATAGTGCATGATTTTCTTTGCGTGATATAAAGTAAAGTTTTATCAGTTGTTTTTAAGTGTAATGGGGTTACTATTGTAAACAGGTGGTCCTGTTTTTTTCTTTGTTTTTATTTTCTTTTCCCTTCTTCTCTCTCTTTCTCCTTGTTCAGTTTTAAAAAATGTAGGCACTATAAAGTAAAAAAAAAGTATAGTTAAAAGAGTATGACAAAAGAAAAATGAATGTGCTTTTTCTCGTTCTTGTATGGGAAATGACTGGATCGATGCCCTTAGCTTGAAATAGTAAAAAGTTTTAAAAGAAAGCAAGCAAATGAAAAAATAATATTGAACATTGTAAGGTTTTCCTTCTAACAAATAAATGTACGCTTATTAGTAATTCTATATCTGGTCCTCATGTCTCCATGGAGACAATCTGATAAAGAGAAATTGGATGAAATCCAATAAAGAGAAATTGGCTAGGAAAAAAAAGAGAAATTGTCTAGGAGATAATGTTATCTGAAAGTATTCAGGTATTTTACCAGCTAGGATAGCTATAAAGATAAGACAAAACCAGACAGCACTTAGTAGAAGCACAGGCTGCACCATGCATCTTAGTATGGATAACCTTTTTTTAGATTAACTCAAGTGTGTGAGTGTGGCTGTCAGTTTGGGCATTTATTCCATTTAGGAGGGTAAAACTTCAATATTTGAAGATGTACCTAGTTTTGTGTATTAGTATTAAGTTAATAGATTTTAATGGGGTATTCGGGGTGTTCTTTTCGTTTGGTCGCTTTCAATAAAACAAAAAGGTTTGTAAGATGTGACATAAGCTCAAATAGACATGACAAGAAACAAATGTGTAAAATTTCAACCTGCAACACAGTGTATGTATGTAACACAAAAGCTGGAAGAAGACATTTAACAAAAAAAGCTGTTATACATAAAAGGTGGGAATAATAACTTTATAATTCAGTGGTGCTTTCTGTAATGTCTTTAAATGTCAATGGTCTCGCAGATAAATATAAAAAAGAAAGAGTAGTGAACTATATTAAAATGTAGAGTGGAAATAGCTATGGTACAGGAGACACACTTGGAAAGATCTGAACATCTGAATTTGATAAAGAAATGTTTTCAGGATGGCAATTCAGTGAAATACCTGGGACAAAAGACAGTACTTATATTAATTGCAGGAGGAGCTCCAATAGTGATAGAAGAGGATAGAAAAGATAATAATGGCAGATTTGTAGTACTAAGTGGCTACTGGCAAGGGAGGAGGTTTACACTGGCATGTATTTATATTCCACGTAAAACTGCTATAATGGAGCTTAAGAAATTCTGGGAGAAATAATCACCTTGTAGCAAGGAATATTACTTATAGTTGGGGACTGGAATTTAATTTGCAGCAGTGAATATAAGTCTGTGGGGCCCAGAAGGGAAAGTATAACAAATGAGAGCAGACTTTTGAAGAAATTCATGAAAATATTTTGGCTTGCAAGATGTGCATTCAGTACTAGGAGTTTGGAGTGAATATACATATTATTCTCCAAGATACAAAAACTGGGTTAGGCTAGACAGAATTTATATTTCTCAGGAACACATGCATTTAATTGAAGGTCCACCCAATAACTATTTCAGACCATGCATCAATAAAAACTAAAATTAAAACACAGCATAATTAAATAAGAATGAGACACTGGTGCTTTTCCACCTTTCTGTTAAAAAGAAAGGAATTTAAGGAATGGGTATTGGAAATTATTCAGGAGCTATTAGAGAAGATACAAATTTCTTCTGAAAATATAGCTAGGGAGTGTGATAAAATTAAAGTGGAGTTAAAAAATAGGGTGGAAATAAAAGAAAGGGACATATGGCTAAGAAGTAACAAGAATTATTTAGAGGGTCTGAAAAATTATAAAGTATTGCAGAATAGAAAGAATCTCACAAAACAAGAAGAGGAGCAACTGCAGAATGCTAAACAGAAAAGAAGGGATAACCTTGATAATGTGGTTGAGTTTAGAAAGATTGCAACTGTTTTTTGATAATATCTCAGAGCACAACAACTTTTAGCACAATGACTCAGGCAACAGAAAGTAGAAAAGGCTGTCGCCAAGTTTAGAGATCCTATAACAATAACAATGAGGGTAACAAGAAATCCTGTAGAGGTATTAGAAATATTTTGGAAATTCTGTAAAAGTCTGTATAAAGCAGAGAAATATTGAAATCAAGAAAAGGTCTGGGACTTTATGAGCAGGGCAATGGAAGCATTTGCATTCCTTGATAAAATTGTAAGGTTGATTAGGAGAATTTATGAGGGGTCGGAGGTGAAAATTAAAGTGGGTGGGGTCCTCTATGATAATTTCTGATTCAGCAGAGGAGCCAGGGAGGGGTGTTCTCTTTTGTTATTTGCATTATATTTAGAACCACTGGCAAAGAAAATAAGGGACTCAGTAATTCAAGGATAAAATTGATATGGTAGTCAAGAAAAGCTGGCTCGATTTGCAGATTATATTATTTTATACCTGACAAAACCAGCAAAGGACACTACAGTGTTGTGGAACATTTAGAGACAGTTTCAGATCTTTTTGGGATGCAAAATTAATGAAGATAAAACAAAGACAATACCAGTAAATTATGTACCCACACACAAATTGGTTTAGCAATATACATATTTATGGGGACATGATAAAATGAAGCATTTACGATGGGTCTATGACAATGGATCAAATTCACTAAATATCGAACGTCCGGAAAATCAAAAACACTGGTAATAGAAACCTGTTTTATGAGATCACAGTACAGTGAAAATTGGGAAATTTGCCCTTTCCTCACGTGCATTTTTGATTTTCCGGCCGTTTGATATTTAGTGCATTCAATCTATTGTCATAGACCCTTTAGGGGTATGGATTAAAATGATTCTGGTGTGGCACCTACGGATATGTGGGAAGAGACTAAACAAAAGATAATATAAAAAATGAGAAATTGGAAGCTCTGTTTTATGGATATGGATAGTTTTATCAACCAGAAGAGAAGTTGTGGATAGCAATTAATAAAAAGCTCAAGGATTTTTCTTGGGAAGGGAAGACAGGAAGAGTCAAGTGAGATAAGCTGATTCTTCCAAGAGAACAAGGCGGATTGGGATTATCTGATTTAAAGGGGTATTTTAGAGCTACACAGTTAAGGCTCCTATAAATAGCACAAGTAGAAACCTATAATTCAAAGTGAAAAGGGCTGATGAAACTAGGGGAAGCTCAAGAAACAAGGAGAGACTGGGAATTTGGATGCAGATCTTTAAGGGGAATAACAATAATCATACAGAATGTTATATTCATAAAGTAGCAGAAAGTATTGTAAGAAATAAGCCAACACTGAAATGGAGGAATGAAATTCTGCCAATAGGGATAACTGCAATTAGGGGTACAGACAATAGGCGAAAGGGGGCTGGGATTTATTGAAGAAAACCAGCAAAGGAACCAACTAGAGAGGGAAAGGTAATAGAATGGGAAGATGCCAAGAATTTATTTGGACTGCAGGTTAGAGATTGCTTTCCCTATTAAGGACTGATATCAGAGTATAGGCAACGAGAAAGAAATAGGGGTGTCCTAAATGAAAGAACAGCTCTGATAGAGTTTTTAGTAGAATCTAAAACAGAAGCTGCCATAAAAAAGGAATAATTAGCAGAGCATGTAAAATATTGCATGATAACTGTATGAATCAATCGGAGGAGGTTAGAAAAGATTGGGAAGAGAGACTGGATAAGCAACTCACAAATAAACAATGGAGGGATATATGTATGACTCCCAGATTGGAACAAAATCTAGAAGATTTAGGATTTTTTCTTGGAAATGTATATACAGATATTTTTATACCTCAATTAGACTCGATAATTCTTCCTCAGGTAGACAGCAAATGGAGGCATGATGGGGAACAAAGAAGTAATTAAGAACATATTTTCTGAGAATGTGATGAGTTGGCAGACTTTAAAGATTCCCTGCAGACTACTCTGTCAAAGATACTGGATGAGCAAATTGGAATAACTAGGAAAATGATTTTTCTGAGCTATGATATAGAATCAGAATTGCCTAAACATAGTTCATAGGTTCATAGGTTCATACTAGGCTATCTGCCCTAGGGCATTTATAAGCCTAGCCAGAGTGTGTTTGGCTTTCGCCACCCATTTTAAATGAATGTTGCTATGCCCATTTTCGAGGTTAGTATACTGTGCCTCTGTCTAACAGTGACACAGAAGTGATACCCGGGGTAAACCTACGATCTCCCATCCACTCATCAAGATTCCTCTTGAAAAGAGTCAATGAGGGACTCTGCCTAACCTGGACTGGGATTTTATTCCAGAGTGAAGGGAGCCTCTGGGTTATGAATCTGTCCCTCCAGCATGTCCTATTTATTTCAGTGCTGAGGTTCAATTCTCTCGAGCGCGTAGCTCGATGGGATTTGGATTTTCTGAGGTGCAGCATGTCCATTAATTCCGGGTTGGACATGGCTTTATACGTCAGGCACAGATTGCCTCTGAGCAGGCGGTATGCCACTGAGTAGAGCTGGAGTTTCTTTAACCGGGCAGCATATGGCATCTGTTTGAGCCCTTTGATCCTCTTGGTGAGGTACTTTTGGGGTCTTTCCAGTTGCTGCAGGTGTCTGGCAAGGTACATCCCAAAAGGGGCATTGTACTCAATTATGGGCCTGATGAGGGATGAGTAAAGAGGCACGATGACCTCCCCTGATCTAGATGTGAATCCCTTCATGATTAGGTGGGCTATATAAAATATTTTTCTAACCACTTTGGCCACGTGGTTTTCAAATGAGAGATTGCTATCAACTTGGGTTCCCAGGTCCCTAATTACTTCTTCCGTACTTAATGGATTACCACCTATGTGGTAATTTGTGGGCACTTTGTTTTGCCAAAGGGGATGACTATACACTTTTTGGCATTTAGCTTGAGGCCATGGCTCTGGCACCAGTTATCTGTTTCTATGAGGCCCTTTTGTAGGATGCTTGTGTCGGCTGGAGAGTCGATTATGGCACCTAGTTTGCAGTCATCTGCGAACTTGGTCAGCCACAGTCCTTCCGTGTTGGCCGGTACCTCCGAGAAATATATACCGAACAAGAGAGGTCCCAGGACTGAGCCTTGTGGGACGCCACTTGTAACTGGTTTGGAGTCTGACATGGCTCCAGCAATTCTAACCATGTGGGTTCTGTCCTTGAGCCAGTTTGCAACCCATCTAGTGACATAGGGGTTTATATTTAAGCTGGTGAGCTTATCTATAATGCCCGAGTGGGGTATTGTATCGAAGGCTTTTGCGAGGTCCAGGTAGGCTGTGTGGACCACCTTCCCCTCGTCAATGGCCTTGGTGACTGTTTCAAAGAAATCGACCAGGTTTAAGAGGCAGGATCTGCCCTTAACAAAGCCAAACTGGGTAGGATCCAGTGTCTGTAGGTCCCCAATATCTTTATTTATGAGGTCCATGATGATCCTTTCCATAGCTTTGCAGACCAAGCTAGTCAGGCTTATGGGGCGATAGTTTCCAGGATCCGTTGAGGCACCACCTTTGTGGAAAGGGACCACTGTTGCTGTACACCACTCTTTGGGTACATATCTTGCAGTAAGGCTGAGATTGAACAGTAGTTTTATGTTTGGGTATATTTCTTCTTGGAGTTCATGTAGGACGCAGCCCGGGACACCGTCTGGTCCCATTGATGCTGTGTTTTTTGCTTTGGAGAGGGCGGCTCTTACCTGAGCATCTGAGATGTCAGGGGGGCAGCACTCTGCTGGGATAGATTTTTGCCCTTTTGGTGGGGGGGGGGGAGTTTGCGCTGAACCTGTCAGCTAGGATGTTGGCAATGTCTGTGGGTTCAGTGTATTTTTTGTCATTTTGGACTAATTCTGAGCATATCTGGGAATTCCCACCCAGGTTCTTAACATAACTAAAGAAAGCCTTGTGATTATCCTTAGTGTCCTGTGCTATTTTTCTCTCGAAGCTTGCCTTAGCCGATTTTGTGAGTGCCCGTAGTTTTTTGCTAATACTGATCAGAGATGCCTTCCCTTTTTGGGATTTTGCTCTATCATGTAGTAGCTTCCTTCTTCTATTGTATAGTTTGTTTATGGCTGGGGTCCACCAGACAGGATGCCTGCCTTTGGAGGATTGGGTCTTGGTTTTATTTGGGATTGCATGATCCATGCATTCCTGAAGGTGTTCATAGAATGCGTTTATAAAGGATTCTGCAGTCTGGGCCGTATTTTCCACAGGCTTGGGGTCTTTGAAGGATTCCACCTCGGTTTTGAGGAGTGTGAAATTTGCTTTAGAGAAGTTTTTCACTGTGGTTTTCTGGGCAGGGGGTGGGGTCGGGATGTGACTATCCAGTGAGAGTAGTTTATGGTCTGGTCTTACCAGTGAGGGATACACTTCTGGTCTGGAGCATAGAGCCCCCATGTTGGTGATGATCAGGTCCATAGGTTCATAGGTTCATACTAGGCTATCTGCCCTGGGGCAATTATAAGCCTATCCCAATTCTGTATGGCTTATGCCACCCCTTGATTTGAGTATACTGTGCCCTTTTTAAGGTTTAGTGTACTGTGCCTCTGTCTAATAGTGACACGGGAGTAATCCCTGGGACAAACCTACGATCCCCCATCCACTTATTGAGATTCTTCTTGAAGAGATTCAGTGAGGTGCTCTGCCTCACATGAACTGGAATTCTATTCCAGAGCGAAGGGAGCCTCTGGGTTATGAACCTGTCCCTCCAGCAAGTTCTATTTATTTCTGTTCTGAGGTTCAAGTCCCTCGAGCGTGTGGCTCTAAGGGATTTAGATTTACTGAGGTGGAGCATGTCCATTTATTCTGGATTTGACATAGCTTTGTATGTCAGGCATAGATCGCCTCGAAGTAGGCGGTATGCAACTGAGTAGAGCTGGAGTTGTTTAACCGAGCAGCATATGGCATCTGTTTGAGACCCTTGATCCTCTTGGTGAGATACTTTTGGGGTCTTTCTAATTGCTGCAGGTGTCGGGTAAGGTACATCCCAAAAGGGGCATTGTATTCTGTGATGGGCCTGATGAGGGATGAATAAAGGGGCACGATTACCTCTCTTGATCTAGATGTGAAACCCTTCGTGATGAGGTGGGCTATGTAGAAGGTCTTTCTAACCACTTTGGCAATGTGGTTTTCAAAGGAGAGATTGCTATCAACTTGGGTCCCCAGGTCCCTAATAACTTTCTCTGTACTTAATGGGTTTCCGCCTATGTGGTAATTTGTGGGCACATTGTTTTTGCCAAAGGGTATGACTATACATTTTTTGGCATTTGGCTTTAAACCATGGCGCTGGCACCAGTTATCTGTCTCTGTGAGACCTTTTTGAAGGATGTTTGTGTCAGCTGGAGAGTTGATTATAGCGCCCAGTTTGCAGTCATCTGCAAACTTGGTGAGCCATAGTCCTCCCACGTTTGCCTGTACCTCAGAAAAGTATATACCGAACAAGAGTGGTCCCAGGACAGAACCCTGTGGGATGCCACTTGTGACCGGTTTTGAGTCTGACATGGCTCCAGCAACTCTCACTCTGTGGGTTCTGTCTTTGAGCCAGTTTGCGACCCATCTTGTGACATAGGGGTTTATATTTAAGCTGGATAGCTTATCTATGATGCCCAAGTGGGGTATTGTGTCAAATGCCTTTGCAAGGTCCAGATAGGCTGTGTGGACTACCTTCCCTTCATCTATGGCTTTGGTGACTTTCAAAGAAACAAATATAAAATATATATAAAATAATAAATTATAATTAATAATAATATTAATATTAATATTAATAATTAATATTAATTAATAATAATTATATAAAATAATATAAAAAATAGGTCCAGTATGTTTTCCCCTCTTGTGGGAGTGGTAACAAGTTGTTCCATAGCATTTGAGTTTATAAATTATAGGAACCTTTGAGCTAGGGTGTTGGAGCTAGAGTAATGCTCCCAGTCTATGTTTGGGTAGTTGAAGTCACCCAATATAATGGTGTTTGGAGAGACCTTCATATTTTCCAGTGTTCTCAGGAAGGCTGAGTGGGGTTCCTGGGTTTGGGAGGGTGGTCTGTAGCAGGCTATAAACTGGTAGGCAGTTTTACCCACTGTTAGTTGCACATGGGTAGTCTCTGATGCTTCGTGCTGTGCCACCAACCTGGAGGTGTGGGTATCTTTAATGAATATTGATACTCCCCCTCCTTTTGTGGTTCGGTCCAAGTTTTGGGGCCGAAAAGCATGGTATGAGGTATAACCTGGTAGTGCTGGGGTGCTCTCGGGAGCCTTGAACCAGGTTTCTGTTACTGCACAGATATTGATGTTCTCCATGCTAAGGAGAGTTTCGAGTGCATGCATCTTGAGGTTTAGACTTCTGGCATTGAGTAGCATTACTCTTAGTTTCTTATCCCTTGTGATACCTATGGAGGTGGGTTTGTCTTTTGAGCCTTGCCTAAAAAAGGCACTATGGGGGTGGCAAGAGCCTTTGCCAATATCTGAAAGCCCAGGGGTGACAGGTGCAAGCCATCCCTAGCGAAGCATCGTGGCTTGTCGAGCATGTCATCCCAGGCTGCAGGCATTGGATCCCCTTTGAATGACACCAATACTTAAGCCAATTGTTGAAATTGATCATTTTGTCTTCATATTGTGGCATCATTCTTGGTGAGGGTAAGATGCTACTCAAGGTTAGGGTCATACTGGCCTGGGCTACATGCTCAGAGAGCTCCTCTATGTCTCTTTTCATGTAGTCCAGGGAGGTACATCTCAGGTCATTCACACCAGCATGGACAATGACTGAGTCATATTTGTACTTGCCTTGGAGTGACCTGAGTGCTTGTGTTATGTGGCGGATCCTAGCGCCCAACAGGCAGCACACCATGACCTTCTCCTTGTTCAGCCTGGTGAGCAGGACGTCAGTGTGCCTGACGATAGAGTCACCTATTACAAGTGTATCAGGTATGTTGTTTAGCCTTAAGGGCTGTGACTGTTCGGCACACTGGCTTTGTGAGCTATGTGTTGCATGTGTTTTGTTTTGGGGTTGCGGTTGCTTGGGTGTCTGCTTTGGAGGTCTCTGCTGCTTATGCATATTTTTATTTAGAGCCTCCGAGTATGTTTTTGTGTGTTTATGTGTTTGGTTTGCTGTCGTGGTAGGTCTATGTGAGACTGGAATTGTAGTGAGTGTGGTTTCCTTCTCCTCCTCACTGGTTACGCCAGTACTGAGTTGAGAGAGCTTAGCCTCCAGTTTGGCTATATGGTTGCATCTCTCACATGTGTTGGAATTTGTTGGGAGGAGGAGTGGGTTGTCTGTGTACGTGAGGCCTTGCTGAGTCTAACTATGGTATCTGCCAAAAAGCAGTTACCAGCAAATGAAAATCAAAGTCTAAACCAACTGTACTGGAAGCAGTGAATATAGTAACAGAGATAAAACAACTGGAATTGAGATCTTTAAAAAAGGGCAGATGCCTAGAACAGATGAAGCTTTAGAACAGCTGGGTGTGACTAAGTATCTCACCACTATTCATCTGACCAAAGTTATACTGGCAAGTGCCCTTGACTCCCATTTCTATAGAGAGGTTAGCTTTTGTAACACCGTTTGGATTATATGAATGTACAAGGATGCCCTTTGAGATGAAGAATGCCTGAGCAACCTTCCCAAGGTTAGTAGATCATACTGAAGTAGGAGTAGGAGACTATACTCTCACTTATTTGGATGATATTGCCATTTACAGTTATTCCTGGCAAGAGCATCTTTATGTCAAGGACATCTTAAGTAGATTGAAAAGGGCAGGGTGGACCATTAAGTCTAGTAACTATCAGGTGGCTATGGCTAGGACACAGAGTAGGGAGAGGTAAGATTAGACCAGAATCTGCCAAAGTGGAGATTATTTAGGTGTAGCCTGTCCCTGTTACCTAAAAGCAGGTCAGAGCATTCTTAGGGACAGCAGGGTACTACAGAAAATTTGTGCCAACTATAGTTCAATAGCTGCACCCCTTACTGACCTGATAAGGTAGTGTAGACCACAGATTGTGAGCAGACATTCCAAAAATTTAAAGAAGCTTTGGGAGGAGCCCCTGTATTAGCCAGTCCAGATTACAGCAATGCCAGTGCAGATGGATTCTTAAAATAGGGTATAAATTGATGTATTTTCAGTCAGCCTCATTTTTCTCAAGCGACGATTTTCCAGGGTCACTTGAAAAATCTAGCTTGAGGATTCAAATGTAGAGAAATGTGAGTATATTAGATATTGTTATCTGTGCTAATATGGCTGGCTGAAGTTTTGTAAATGTTTGTTTGTGTCTTTCGGCTTTTCCCGGTTAGGGGTCGCCACAGCGGAACGCCAGTCCGCTAATGATTGGTAGTTGATTTTTACATGCCGAGTTACCAGCCCTGATGCACAACCTTCAACGAAGGTACGCCCATTCACACATGTCTCCACGCAAAAGACGCTCTAGCTGAGAATCGAACCGGACAGCATCTTACTGTGAGGCGACAATGCTACCGCAGCACCACTACCGCAAAATTTTGTAAATAATTGCAGTAAATAATTGTAAATAATGGTAAACTACTCTGTGATACATATGCCAGCATGACTAGGTATAATTTTGTAAATAAGTTTGTCCTTTGATTATCACTTTGATTTATGAAAGATTTTTGAACATCAAACAGTGTTCTTCTGGCTGACCAAATGTACATGTTCTTTGTGGGGAGAATTCTGAATGCATGTTATGCCACAGTCAGCTAACCTAGATGTGATGTCATTGTGTGCCAGGGTTGAGAGAACAGAATCTTCACTACAGCTGTTTATTTACTTTTCAAAGCCTGATATGAGAATAAAATTCTCATGGCAGCTTCCTGTTACTTTTGAAAAAGATCTACTATAAAAAGCAGGTTCTGAGTCAGTTATTTAGTTATTGTTCAATAGCTGTTTTCCAGAGATGTTCAGCAATAGTAGTCCAGTTGTTTTCAGGAAAGTAGTTGCTCCAGTCATGGAGGACAGACAACAACCTGGAATGTAGACATCAATTTTTATTTTACCTTGCCAAAGTAAGAGCATAATCTTGTCTTGCTTAGTTATTTAGATTAGATAGGGACAGTTAATCTTCAGGTAGTCAGGGAACTACAGCTAGATAGTAAGAGTTTTTTTAGAATCAATGTGATATTTATCCTACAGTATTATTTTCATATTTCTGGTGTGTAAAGCTCTGATGTTTATTGGACTCAGTAATTCAGTATTTACATGTTTTAAATCCTTTTATTTATTATTAAGTATTTACTACATCTCATTGTGGCTAGTTATTTAGTTAATATTTTTTAATAACCTAAGAGTGTTTATGCTTATTGTGATAACACCAGGGCCACTCTGAAGAGCCTTACTACTTGGGATACATGCTACTATTCGTTTCAATATCTATTTTTACCCAATATAAATTTTACACACCTTTTGAAGGGTATTGTGGTATTTGACTGGTGGAAGCTGTTACTTTGTAATTTGGGCAAAGAAACACAAGAGGTAAATCTGTGTTAGTCTTTACCAAGAGTGTGTGCATGTGTGAATATCAGACATTTAACAGTGAGTGTGTCAGATACCTAGAACTGGGACACAGGGCTCTGCAGTGGTTAGCGTGGAGACTCATTTGGGAACCTGGAGTGAAGCATATAGTCCAGTCCTAGGTTTAGAACATATTTCCAGTATACTCTTAGGGGAAATTGTGTATTTCTATCCCTGCAGTTAGTGATACTCCCTTACCGGAAACAGTGGTGAGGATTGAGACTCCTTAGTTACTGCCACAAGGTAAAAAGAGGGCTTGTCACACTTATTAACAAGAAACCTTATATATAGGCATGAAATGAAACATAAACACCTGATTTGACATATGAAAGCATTGTAGTTGTAATAGTAGTCAAATCACAATCTTGGTAATTAAATCTTATTTCTTTTTGTCTCATTAGGGTGTGCGTGGAGGAACAGGACCCCCAGGTCCCCCTGGCCTGCCTGGACCCCCTGTAAGTATTTTGCCTTTTACATTTTCATAATTACAATCAATGCCACAGTTGTTTTGTACAGATACATTGTCTGAGGCTAAACAGTAAATAGTAAAAAATACTTTTTAGTGACATTGGATAAATATGGCTGCTTGCACAACAGTGATGGCAATTCAAAGACATGATTTCTTTTTGATGCTATGACATAGTGATGCTGTTTGACTAAGACATAATAATTTTATTCAGCAGTTACACAAGTTTGTCTAGATCATGCCCAGAAATTATAAGCACTACTTCTGGAAATAAACCATGGCATACTGACCATAAGGAGCAACAGGAGTGCACACTATTGGGCAATATCATTAGTCCTAAGGTTGGGAAAAAGAGTTTCTTCCAGTGGTAAGGCAAATAGATTTGGGAACATTAATGAGCAAAGACATGCTCTTTGATCATACTAACTACTCTGTGGTAAGAAAATTCTACAGGGTAATTTACTTCATCTGTCAACTATAAGTAATTCACTTTCTCTATTAATTAAAGAGGCAACATAGTATATTACTTGCCCTGTATAAAACAGCAGGCCTGTTAACTCTTGAATACAATGGTGTATTTTACTCATTTTTGATTCTATGCAAATAGTGACTCTTCAAAGATGCTTCAATAAAAGAAATAGCAAAGCAAAGATCTTGACAAAAATGTCTAAAATCCAATTTGTTACCTTTAGTCTCACATAGATACAGAATGATGAGTTGTGTTTAATTTTTAATGCATTAGTTAGCTTGTTCCTTTCACGATCTCTGTTTTAAAACTTAACCAACTAGAAATCATGAAGGACTGAAGGCCTGTCTTTCAACTTAATATTACTGTAAACAGAAAATGTAGCATTTTATGATACAGTGCCCTCTCTCTGTTTTAATTCTTAACAGAAGGACTGAAAGCCCGTCCTTCAACTTAATATTACTGTAAACAGAAAACTGTATTATTTTATGATAGTGCCCTCTGTGATTATGGAGTAATCAGCAAATTACCCCTAAAACAAAGCAGGAATTTAAGTGGATTTAAAAAACAGACCAGAAAGGTATGTGGGAAACAAACAATGCTACAGCAACACATATTAAAATGTAAGTATCCAGTCATTAAATACATCAGAAACAGTATTAGCTCATGTAGTAAGCATAAACTGAATGGGAAAAGAATGCCTCATAGCTGTATGGCTTGTTATAGACATTTTGTGAATATGTATGGCTTTAAACATCCTCACTGCATATCAAAGAAACTGATCCAAAGCTGTCCGCAACTACTTACTCATGCAAATTCCTGAACTTCATCAATACATGAAAATCATATTTTGTGACAGTTTTTCTCTCCCAATGTCTGCAGACAATCAGCTACCCACTGTCAGCCTTTGACCCATCCCTTTCATTTTACTGGGGGTGAGAGTTGACTAAGGGAAGGGCTGTCATTTAGGCCATCAGGCGTTTTCCTTACATGACCAGAACCCCAAAGTGCATATGCAATAATACATTGAAGGTGTGGCATGAAATGGACATCAGCAAGTATGCATATTTTATTGAGTGAGTGCTTGATATAACCTCTTAGGTGAACCATGCTTCCCCTGAGGCCATCACTCCTATGGGGTTTTCAGTCCCCACAGGGGTTTCAGCCATGGGATTATGTCCCTTGGATATGCACTTCCACACACTACCCCTTATAAATACTGAGTCAACAAGGCCATGCCACTACTTTCCTTTCCCACACCAAATCCAGCAGCCAACAGAGACACTAGTCAGACTTTTGTCATAGTCGGTCTTTTATTTATCTGTGGAACTGGGTTATAGGAAACATATAAAGTGATTATAACTACTATAATAGCCTCAGCTGACATCAAGCTCTGAGCCGCATGATTTCTAAAGAGGCATCTGTACATGTTCATTAATTGTACAACTTAGACCTGAAAATAAAAATCACAAAATTTATTGTATCCTGGATAGAGCATTTTATACTTTATGCATCACCTGCAGGATATAACCTGACCAGTAAGGATTAAAGACGACAATAACCCCTATGTCTGCCAGGTATTAGTGCATAAATACACCATGGTCTGCAGAGATGAATGTAAATTATCTAAGTTATCAGACAGAAAAACTTTTGATTGGCTAATCCAATGTTCCAGTTGGAGTAAGTCCTAAAATATTTTCACTGCTATATTTATATCACACCCATAAGCAACCTATTACCTTCTTAACTTTGAACAGTTGTAACACTAAAATACCAAACTGATTTAATAGACTTCAGGTTTTCACACACGACACAACAAACAATCATCTTGATGAAGAGCAAATTAATCCAGTCCACATAACCAACTTGCAGTTGCTAAATAGCGTTCTGTCTTTAATACTTCAGTTTTTGTTTGAAAGACGTAAACAAAGTACTTTGTGTGCTCCCTCTATTCAAAATCATATTTGTATTCTTCTAATGTGCCAAAAAATATATCAATGTGCCATACTTTGCAACATTTTTAAATATGTGCCTATGAAACCAGACAATCATTGGTTCATAGTAGGCACTAGGCTATTGACCCAAGGGCCTACGTAAGTCTAGCCAACAAGGTTCCCTGGCTTACGCCACCCAAGAAAGTTATTTTCCTGTGCCACTGTTGAGCAGAGACACAGACGTGATTCCCGGGGTGTATTTCCTACTTCCCATCCACTCATCAAGATTTTTCTTGAAGAGTGCTAAAGAAGAACTTTGCTTGCCATAGATGGGTAGCCTGTTCCAGAGTATGGGAAGTCTCTGGGACAGGAATCTATCCCTCCAGCATGTCCTGTTTATTGTGGTGACAAGGTTTAGGTCCCTAGACCATGTAGCTTGGAGGGATTGGGATTTCTTTAGGTGTAGCATGTCCAACAGCTCTGGGTTTGACATAGCTTTATAATGTTAGGCAGAGATCACCTCAGAGTAAGCGAAATGCTACGGAATAAAGCTGTTGATTTTTGAGATGGTCAGTGTAGGGCATTTGTTTGAGGCCAGTAATCCTCTTTGTGAGGTACTTCTGTGGCCTTTCCAGCTGCTGCAGATATCTTGTGAGGTACATTCCAAAAGTGGCGTTGTACTCTATAATGGGTCTAATGAGTGTTGAGTAGAGGGGAACAATGACTTCTTTTTTTTGGATGAGAACCCTTTTATGATGAGGTGTGCCATGTAGAAGGACTTCCTGACTACTGTGGCAATTTGACCATCAAAGGGGAGACTACTGTCCACCTGGGTCCCAAGGTCTCTTATCACACATTTGGTGTTAAGTAGATTGCTGCCTATGTGGTTGTTCATGGGTACAGAGTTTTTACCAAAATGGATGACACTGCCCTTTTTGGCATTGAGCTTGAGGCCATGGCTCTGACACCAGGCATTTGTCTCAGCGAGGCCCTTCTGTAGGATGTCCACATCATTTGGGGACTTGACTATGGCTCCTAGTTTGCAGTCATCTGCGAACTTCATTAGCCAGAGGCCTTCTGTGTTAGCCTGTACTTCATAGAAGTAGATACCAAACAGGCGAGGTCCCAGGACTGAACCCTGTGGTACTACACTTGTCACTGGTTTGAGGTCAGATTTGGAGTCTGCAACTTTTACAGTGTGGGTTCTGTCAGTGAGCCAGTTGGCAACCCATCTTGTGATGTAGGGATTTATACCTAGTTTAGTGAGTTTAGCTATAATTCCAGAATGGGGGATGGTGTTGAAAGCCTTGGCGAGGTCAAGATAGGCTGTGTGAACCATCTTACCCTCATTTACGGCTTTGGTGACTGCCTCAAAGAAGTCGATCAGGTTCAGGAGGCATGATCTGCATTTCACAAACCCAAACTGGGTGGGATCCAGAGTTTGGAGGTTACCAATGTCTTTATTTATGAGTTCCATGATGATATGTTCCATGGCCTTGCAGACCAGGCTCTTCAGGCTAGTAGGTCGATAGTTCCTGGGATCAGTGGTGTCTCTCCCTTTGTGGAGTGGAATAACTGTTGCTGTGCACAATTCAGTGGGCACAAAGGCCGATGTGAGGGTATTACTGAACATGGTGCTTAAGTGGGTAGCCAGTTCATTCTGAAGTTTGTTTAAAACGCAGCCTGGGATGTTGTCCGGTCCCATGGATGTTGCGTTTTTGGCTTTAGAGAGTGCAGCTTTTACCTGCGTAGTTGTAATTACAGGGACTCTGCATTCTTCCTGTTTAGATATGGGCCCTTTAGGGGGTGAGGGGGGGTAAAGTTAGCACTGAACCTATCTGCCAAGAAGTTGGCAATATCAGTTGGTTCTATAATTTTCGTGCCGTTGTGCTGTAACTCAGGGCAGATCTGGGTGTTACCATCAAGATTCTTGACATAGCTATAGATTGCTTTGTGGTTGTCAGAATTAGTGGCAATGTTGTTTTCATAGCTAGCTTTGCTTGTAGCTTAGCTTTGTTTTCATAGCTCTAATAGTTATTCCTCAGAGTAGCACTGAATGGTATATTCATGTCCTTAAAAACATCAACAATGAAACTATTCTTCAGTGCATATACTAAAAGTCACCAAAAAGAAAAATTAACTATAGCAGTAAAAAAGAAATCAATAAATAAAATAGATGGATTAGTGTAGATGGACCAAACTGCCCTTTATACAGGAAACTGCAAACCGTTTATTTCGTTCCATTCTGACAATCAGATGAACTCAGCTGAACACTTCCTGCACTGTAAAGGAATGGGAGGATGTGAATGTACAGTGGTATAGCCACAATACACTACGGCAGAGGGTAAGAGTCGTGATAGAATGTATTCTAGCAAGCCTGGAAACTTTGCTCATCATAGTCTGCATTCTTGTGACTAATCATTACGAGGCGGGAGTGTATCTCATTGTAACTCTTATGACTGCTATGGACTATTGCTGAAATACTGTATTCTGTATTATGTCCTTTTGCTTATATGCAACGGTTGTATCAGCATTCAACAAATATAGTTGGAAAAGTAACACATAATGAAGGACATTTACCAAAACACACAGACAAATAAGATATACCTAAGCTTTCATGTTATGAAGCTACTTTACTCATTTTTTTAAAATGTAAAAGTAAATGTTAATTAAAAAAGACAGAATATAAAAGACATATAACAACAAAAAAAGTTTGAAAAAAGCACTTAGATAAAACAAATAAAAAATGAAAGAAAGTGCTCCAGGGCTCAAGTCCACCATAAGCGCCATACCAAAAAGTTTTTGTATGAAAACAGATTTATTTCAAAACCATTTAACTCCAAACGTTAAGCGCTTTCATCCCTTAGTATTCACTCTAAGACTTCATCAGAACAAATGAAGCATTCAATGAATCATACTTTTATATCCTTCCTTAATAACAATTATTCAATTAAACAATGATGACACATTTAAAAGCATATACTCATCAAAACAATACCATAATAAAAATTGCAAAATCTCAGTTATGCAAAAACATGTTACCATACACAGCAGAAAAGTGTTGTTTTAAATATTAAAGTTGTAAAATAAAACTTTTATGAATGAAATTGTTAAATGTCTTAAAAACGTAATATATAGAACTGTTTTAAAGTACCAAAGCTCTTTTCTTCAAAACAGGAAGTAGTGGGACATGGTCATTAAGACCTGGTATACTATTTGCATTTAGTTTGATTATCCAGTGAAGTTCTTCCAAATCTAATTGAAGTTCCCATTACCCACCCCTGATGTTCTGTGGTACCACTTCTAGAATGCCAAATGTAAAGTTAGGTTATGTGTGTTTGTAAAATGCATTAGTCGAATTCCATTTGACTATAGCATACATATGTTCATATATCCTAGTTCTGTGTCATCTCTCAGTTTTCCTCACATAGAAATTCAAGCGACAAGGACCTCCGAAGCTGAAATGCAAACACCAGTCACAACCAAAGTGACACAGCTTAAAATACCAGTGTCCACTCAACAACAGCCCCTAAGGCAAGACAACGTACCCAACACTTTAGTCATTGGTGACTATAGTCAGGCACACTGATGTCCCACTCACCCGGCTGAACAAGGAGAAAATTACAGTCAGATGCCTGTCGGGTGCCAGGATCTGCCACATAACGCATGCACTCAAGTCACTCCACAAGTACAAATGCGAGTCTATCATTGTCCATGCTGGAGTGAATGACTTGAGATGTACCTCCCTGGACTACTTGAAAAGAGACATGGAAGAGCTCTTGGATCCTGTGGCCCAGGCAGGTATGACCCTAGCCCTGAGTAGCATCCTGCCTTCAGCCAGAATGATACCACAGTATAAGGACAAATGATTGACTTCAACAATTGGCTAAGTTTCTGGTGTCATTCAAAGGGGATCTAGTATCTGTCTGTCTGGGCTGACATGATCAACAGACCATGATGCTTTGCCAGAGATGGTCTGCACCTGCCATCCCTGGGATTTAGGTTACTGACTAAAGGTCTTGCTACCCCTATAGTGCCTTTTTTTAGGCAAGGTTCAAAGGACAAACCACCACTGTAACAGATACAAGCATGCAAAATCTGAAGATAATGCTACTCAATGCTAGAAATCTAAAACTCAAAATGCACTCTCTTTCAAGGCACTCCTAAAAATGGAACATCAATATCTGTGCAGTAACTGAGACCTGGTTCAAGGCTCCAGAGAGTACCCCTGCAATACCAGGCTACAACTCTTACCACACTTTTTGGCCACCAAACCAAGACCAAAACACTAAAGGTGGAGGAGTGTCCATATTCACCAAGGATATTCACACCTCCAGGCTAGTTACCCAACACAATGCATCTGAAATTCTCCAGGTGCAACTAACACTAGGTAAGACTGCAGTCCAAATTGTAGCTTGCTACAGATCCCCCACCATACCCCAAGATTCTCACTACACCTTTCTAAATATACTGGAAAATATTAAGATACACCCAAACACCCTAATACTGGGTGATTTCAACTACCCTGCCATTAACTGGGAAAACTACTCGGATACCAACACCTTCTCCTAATGGTTCTTGGAATTCATAAATTCCAATGCCCTGGATGAACTAATCCATTGTCCACCAGGGGCTCCAATATCCTAGACCTGGTCATTACCAACATGGGAGATAGATGCTCCACACCAGTGGTTACCCCCTCATTGGTCAGGTCTGGCCAAAAGGAAATCACCCTTGACATCCACATCCCATCCCCACCCCCTAGTAAGGAAACCTACTTAAAAACTTCTCCAAAGCCAACTTCATGCTACTCAAGACAGAAGTGACAAACTTCATGACACCCATGCAGACGGGAGCTAAAAGTTCGACTGCTGAATCCTACACTAAGGCACTGTATGAGCACATCCATTCGTGCATGAATTGTGCCATCCCAAACAGAATCAAGACATTCTCCTCCAAAAAAAGGAAGCAAATCTGGTGGTCCCCTGCTATAAACAAACTATACAACAGAAGGAAGAAACTGTTGCAGAAAAGAGGAAAATCCCAGGATGCAAAAAACTCTCTTACCAGCCTCAGTAAGAAGCTGAGATCCCTCATAAAATCCTCCAAAGCTAGTTATGAAAATATAATTGCCAAGATTCCAAAGACAACCACAAGGCATTCTATAGTTATGTCAAGAATCTAAATGGCAATGCTCAGATCTGCTCTGAGCTACAACACAATGGCATTAAATATACTGATCCCAAGGATAATGCCAATATCCTGGCAGATCGATTTAGTGCCAACTTCTCCCCCCTCTCATCCCCTAAAGGGCTCATCTTAATACCAAAAGATTGCCAAATTCTGGTAATCATGGCCACACAGGTAGAAACCGCACTCTCCAAAGCTAAGAATACAGCATCCATGGGACTAGATGACATCCCAGCTTGTGTACTACATGAACTACAAAATGAACTGGCACCTCACCTAAGTGTCATGTTTAATCATAGCCTCACCTCAGGCTTCGTGCCCACTGAGTGGCGCACAGCTACAGTTATCCCACTCCACAAGGGAGGATCCACCTTGGATCCCAGAAACTACCATCCCATCATTCTGATGAACCTGATATGCAAGGGCATGGAACACATTATCATGGAACTTATAAACAAAGACATTGGCAACCTTCAAACACTGGACCCCACCCAGTTTGGGTTTGTGAAGGGCCAATCTTGCCTCCTGAACCTGATTGACTTCTTTGAATCAGTCTGCAGAGCTGTGGCCGAGGGTAAGATGGTCAACACAGTTTATCTGGACCTCGTCAAGGCCTTTGACACCATCCCCCACTCTGGAATCATAGATAAGCTTACTAAGCTGGGCATAAATCCCTACGTCACTCGATGGGTTGCCAACTGGTTTACTGACAGAACCCAGCAGTGGCAGCTGGTGACTTCAAATTAATGGAGGGCTGCAGGAGACAGCTGAATGGGTGGGGCCAATGGGAAGGGGTGTGGCCAACTAGAAAGGGGGTGGAGCTATGCTCAAAACCACAACAACTGGAACTTTAATTGAATACGCTGCCCTGGGTGCCAAACAGTCATTACGAGAGTCCAATCAAGACAAAATGAAGTGCAGAAGGAAAATATATTTCAATGCATTGGCTACATGACAACTTACTTGATATTCAGATGGAAACAGGTTGTGAGGCATGAAAAAATAAATTGCTTTTTAAATACATTACTGGAATGCCAGTCAAAATCAAGTATAAAAAAAACAAGCAGCACTCAACTCAAACCACTACTCCTTGCACTGCAGTTCTAATTATAATTTATATTCAGCTTTATAAAATTACCAAGTAACATGCTGAAAGTAGCAATCTCTGTGATACCCCCACTTGTAAAAATGTTTCTTATCCAAAAAAGACCTGCTGCCTGACTCAACTATCTACTTATTTCATGGGGAAGACATGATCAAAGTAAAAAATGAACAGCAAACAAGAAACAAGCTCAAGATAAATTGCTTAAAGGATTCCTGCACAAGTTATGGACCACACATGATAGATTGGCATTCTGTTTAGTTTACGGGTAAAGCCTGCAAAGATGACTGCAAGTCTCCAACAAAAGATGACTGCAAGTCTCCAACAAATGTAATGAGCTTCTGAAAATACTGTAATCCTGTCCTTTTATTACAAATACTGTCATATGCATTTCAATACCCAAGGCTTATACATTATCTAGTTATGTAAATATTCTTGGCATGGCAACAACGAAAAGGCTTTCAATGCTGGTAATTCTTTAACGGTATGCTTATTAAAGCTTACTTACATCTTACAATCTCCGACAAGCTTACCTGATGGTCATTAAATCATTGCTACTTAAACAGAGCAACAGGGCACTGTGACAGCATGTATTTTCTGAATAATAAGAAGCATAAATCAACAGTATAAAAATATGACAGAAAACCAGATCATTCTGCAAAAACAAGGACAGATGAAAAGCCACAGTTGTACTTGTGGTCTACCTTGGATAGGGGAATACTCTGCACACTTACACTGCATAACTGCTTCTTGCCTTCCTTGGACACATCCAGAGCCACTACAATGGGGAGTGGGGTGCAACAAGTAGGTCACAGTTTGAAATGTCTCTGACTGATGGTGATGGCTCTGACACTCATACATCTCAACTTCAGAGCAAGAAATTTGGACAAAGTCATACATAGAACTAGAAGTGGGACACAGGCCCAAAAATAAGGACAATTTTTAAATATTGCTCTTATTAACTTAGATAATAGAACAGTAGTAGGTCTTGCATTAGTACGAATTTTCTGAAGGGTATGAAATCTGAAACTCAAATGTCTGTCATTATTTTCTAACTTCAATCTTTAATGACTTGCCACTAACTTACCAGAAAACCACAATTTTACAGACCAAAATGTGTTGCAAAAATATAAAGTTGCTACACAATACAGCTGGAAACCTGTCAAAAAAGGGACACATTTTTAATATTAACACTGTTAACTTGAGCAGCTAACAAAATAAGAGCATCTACATGCATTTTTGAAATAAAAGTAATCTATAACTCTGATCATTACAGTTATATATAATTGTAAACCCTCCACGCTTTCTTCCAAAATTGCCATTTTGAGGAGGGATTATTAGGTGAGAGCATCATTTTGAGTCAAAATTGGGGACAATGGAGAGGTTTGGATATTCCTAATTCTACAAAGTGATTTGCACATACCTCTCAACCTCTTAATGCAGGAAATCTGGACAAGGCCAAATATATTGGGGGAACATACAAACACTACTAAAAATTGATCTTGTATAAACTTAAGACAGTTGATAGAATAACAGGTCTTGCATTAGCATGCATTTTACTGAAGGTTATGACGTCTGAAACTCAATGTCTGTCATTTAGTGACTTCATTCCTAAATGATTTGCTGGAAAATCACAAATTTTATGAGGAACAAACCAAAAATAAGAAGCAAATATCTATTCATTCTGCAAGCATATGGACAACTGAGAGGTATAGTTCAACCGGGGCTGGCTGAGTTTGCTACCCCCGCCCCTCACAAGATCATGGTCGAATGGAGCCTCCCCCTGCAGCCATTCCAATATCCCATTCCTTGGTTATTTTGCCCCATTTACCATAAACACTATAATGTGCATACTGCTTTACTTCTGCGATGATTTAGATTTCATTTGAAAGTTTTATTTTGCATTTTACAGCATAAAACTCTAATAGATATCTGTTAAACAAAGCAATGCAGTCTCACAATGAAAATAGACTTAGCA
The DNA here is from genome assembly GCF_019279795.1 of Protopterus annectens. NCBI lineage: Eukaryota > Metazoa > Chordata > Ceratodontiformes > Protopteridae > Protopterus > Protopterus annectens. The sequence continues at coordinate 1,000,704,833 of NC_056727.1, read as the reverse complement.
TTAAAACTTCTCTGCCCTTGAAACTCACATGCATTAAAACAGCATTGAAACCAACATTCAAGGAAAATACAATTTGTCAGTGGCAGATAAAGATTAACTGTGGGCTTTTTTCAAAATCATAGGCCCTTTGAACATGAAACATACACAAGCTCTTTCATACACCTTCCTGACTGTATTACATTATATTCCTTGTACAATACAGTACAGTTGTTAGAGGGCAATTTAAATTTATTGTTGTGAAAATTTTTCCAGGAAACAATGAAACAAAATGCATACACCAATGACAAAACTGCCCAATTCAGAACATTTCCATCATAAAAAGTCTACTCAACCTTCTATAGTCCACCAATATCAGTAAATATGCACAATCTCTGAAGTAGTAAAATCCACATTAAAGAAATCTGTAACTAATAAAGAGGTTGCTGCTAGCAAACAACTTTATATGTCATTGTTTCATCTACAAATAAAGTGCCTGTTGCCCTTGAAGAATAAATTGTCTATGTTGCATGCATTAAAAAATGATAAGCTAGTAATACCGCAATAGGGAATGGATAGCAAACTGATAACAGGTTCATAGTTACTAGGTATCTTTGCTAAAAAGGACTGCAGCATCCACCCCCTTTACAACACAGTACAGTATCAACAATGCATCTACTTACTGTGGGAGTAGAACCCACAGCCTTCTGCATCGAAAGCAAGTACACTACCTGTTGTGCTATTAACAATGCAAGCAGACTTAGCATAAGCAGCACTAAACTTTTGTTCCCCTGCAGCTCTCAGCTCAATGTAAAATCTACTCGACACTCAGCTGTATCTCTGAACTTTGCAGCACAAGAAATCTGGAAAAAGCCAGAATTTATTTGGGGGGGGGGTCAAAAACCAGGGACACATTTTAAACATTGCTTGTATAATGTTGGAAAGTTGCTAGAATAAAATGCTGTGTTACCACCATACATGTCACTGCCACGTCTTGAACCCAGGGAACCCTGTGCAAAACAGTCAGAGCAACATACCACTATGCCAAATCAGCTGTTTTGTGAAAGAGGAAGATGGAAACTTAAATGGCTACCATTTAGTGAATTCAGTTCTCACCATAGCTGTCAACCTCTTAGCACAAAACACCTGAACAAAGCCAATAATGGGTGAATACAGCCCCCAAACATTCAGTGAATTCAGTTCTCACCATAGCTCTCAACCTATTAGCAAAAAAACACCCAGACAAAGCCAGTAATGGGGGAATATAGCCCCCAAACATATTCAGTGAATTCAGTTCTTACCATAGCTCTCAACCTTAGCACAAAACCTGGATGAAGCCAATAATGGGGGAATACAATCCCAAAAATAGGGACAAATTTCAAATATCCATCTTATACACTTAGAAAATTGCTAGAATAAAAGCTTTTGTGTTACCATGCACTTTCTGAAGAATATGAAGACTGATATTCAGATGTGTGTCATTTTTAACATTTGTTACCCAGGAAAGTCTGACTTGGAACAAAAGCTAATTTTTAGCAGAGGCCCAGGGAGAAACACTCCAGACAGACACATGTCTTTGTAAGATGGGAGGACACTAGAGGAAACAAAAACAGGGAGGGCATACAGACTCCACACAGAAGGTAAGGCACCCCAGCCAAGAATAAAACCAGAGAACATGTAGCTGTCAGGCAACAATGCTACCACTGCACCAATGCACTAATGGCTTTGTAAGGACACAAAAATACGGAAACCACAGATTTTATGAGGAACAGAACAAGTATGAGGGAAAAATCTGCAACGTTTTTACAAATGGTGGTGGGTAGGGAATTCAGGCTCTTGCCACCTGGGTGCAGGGTTCAAGCCTTATTCTCTACCCACCACCATGTAGCACCTGGGGCAATTTACACACACACACACACACACACACACACACACACACACACACACACACACACACACACACACACACGCACACCCTACCTGGATAGATGTAGATCCCTTCGTTGCAGCATTAAATCCACAGCCGTTTGAGCATTACAAGCCCGCCTGCACACTACATCCTTCCCTATGTCCGTTGGAGCATTAAATCCACCACAGCCCATGAGATGTTCTTCCCCCGACGAGAATCCCAGCCTGCCGACATTGCAGTCTGAGGCCGATCCCTTTCCAGTGACAGTCTATGCAGTTACAACTGCATAGACTTCTGGGATCTCTGCTCTTGAATGTTCCCTAATCTGGACTGCTGCTGAGACAGTCTGCGCATGCTCCAGACTGTCTCAGCAGCAGTCTGGATATCAGAAATGCTGCAAGTGTGCATGTGCGAAGGTCCGCTATTTGCGATCTTTTTTTAATTTTATTTTCTTCTTTTCTATTTTCTTTTCTTTCTTTTTTACAGCTGGGGAGGGGCTACAGTCTGGCAGTCCAATAGCATGGGCCGCCCCTGGAACCCAGACTGTAAAAGTAGCCAACTCCAAATCCAGCTCCAGACAAGTGACAAGTGGAGTACCTCAGGGTTCAGTCCTGGGACAGCTCTTGTTTGGCATCTACTTCTTTGAAGTACAGGCCAACACTAAGGGACTCTGGCTAATAAAGTTCACAGATGACTGCAAACTGGGAGCCATTATTGAATCCCCAAATGATGTGGATATTCTACAGAAGGGCCTTACAGAAACAGATGCTTGGTGCCAGAGCCATGGGCTCAAGCTTAATGCCAAGAAATGTATATTTATCCCCTTTGGGGAAAAACCATGTACCCATGAATTACCACATAGGTGGCAGTACACTAAACACTGAAAGTGTGATGATAGACTTAGGAACACAGGTGGACAGTGGTCTCACCTTCGATAACCACATCGCCACAACAGTCAGGAAATCCTTCTATGTGGCACACCTCATCACTAAGGGCTTTTCATCCAGAAAAAAGGAGGTCATTGTCCCACTGTACTCATCCCTCATTAGACCCATTATACAACGCCCCATTTAGTATGTACCTCACAAGACATCTGCAACAGCTGGAAAGGCCACAGAAATACCACACTAAAAGAATCACAGGCCTAAAGCAGATGCCCTATGCTGACCATCTAAAAAAAACTCCAGCTATACTCTGTGGCATATCGTCTACTCAGAGGCACTCTCTGCTTAACATACAAGGCCATGTCAAACCCTGAGCTGTTGGACATACTCCACTTAAAGAAATCCCAATCTCTCAGAGCCAAACGCTCCAGGGATCTAAACCTTGTCATCACAATGAACAAAACATGCTGGAGGGATAGGTTCCTGACCCAGAGACTCCCCACACTCTGGAATAGACTGCCCATACATGTCAAGCAGAGCGCCTCATTGGCCCTCTTCAAAAGGAACGATTGGATGGAAGATAGGAAATTCACCCCAGGGATCACGTCAGTTGACCTGCTAGACAGGGGTCCAGGAAAGTAAATATTGTGGGAAGAAATATCCAGGGAATTGTTATGGCTAGGCTTGTATAGGCCCTAGGGCCGATAGCCTAGTACCAGCCTATGAACCTATGAACATATGTTTGGCAAATACTAGTATAAATAACACCTTTTGTATTGCAGCTACTCTTCTGCAGTTTAATAACTTTCCTAATTCCTTCAATATAAATCACAACCCTGTCCAAAATGTAGGGACACTGGTTACAATGTCCACACCTAGTTGTACCCTTAAAACTCAGGGAGGGGGGGTTTGGTGTTGGGTATTCCATCAAAAATTTGATGTTACATCCTGTTTTGTAGACAAAAGTTGGAGAAGAGCCCAAGATGTTAAAAATCTCCTGTTTGCCTCTAAAAATGTTCCAGTTCTTTTTTAATATATTTCTGACTACTCTTTCACCCTCTCCATGTGGTATAACCATGCCCATACTGAACCTTGCACTACTCGTATTTTGAAAATTGTCAGTTTGGGATACCAAGATCCCACTACAAAGAAGTGGTTTGTACTTATTACCCCAACCATCCAATAGTTTGTTACCAATGTTTGTTAAAAGTTTATCTGGGTAGTCTCTCAATTTAAATATGTTTGTTATAACCATTAGTTCATCCTTGAATGTCTCCTTATTGGAACACATTTTAGCTGCCCTCACTAACTGTCCTTTGAAGATATGTTTCTTGTTGTGTAAAGGGTGGCAACTATGAAAATCTAAATAACTGTTAGAGCAGATTTCTTTTCTGAAGATCTTTTGATACAAAAGTACCAGTCTCTCTATCCTTAAAAATAGTCACATCTAAATCATTGATGATGTCGTAAGAGCAGTGGGATGTAAATTTGAAATAAGCACATACCTGGTTAACATGGTCCAGGAAACCTGTGATGTCTGTCTGGTCATCCTTCCAAAGGATAAATATGTCATCCAAATAACGAAAATTTGTGCACCACAACTGACTAAACTCACTGGTGAAAATATATTTTTCTCCCAGGTGTATAATACCAGGTTTGCATACATGGGGGCACAAGTAGCCCCCATTGCTACACTCTGCACCTGTTTATAATATTCTCCTTCAAATGTGAAAAAATTATTGAACAAAATATAGTCCATAGTTGCCATAATAAAGTTAATGATATTGTCACTGAGGGCTGTAAGTTCCCTAATAGCTTCATAAAAGAGTTCTAAACCCACTCAGTGGGGGATAGAGGTAAAAAGGTCAACCACATCTATTGTGGAGAAAATGCAATTGTCTGTGTACCACCTAGTGTTGAATTTAGTTAGGAAACCCCAAGAGTCCTTGAGTAAATAATGTACAGGTTTTAATGACTCTTTCAAAATCTTGTCTACAAAGGTACACAAGGAGTAGGTGGAACTATTTTGGGCTGAGATGATAACCCTGAAGGGTGGATGTTGAACATTTTTATGTATCTTCGGGATGCCAAAAGTAATAGGTATTAGGGTTTGGTCAGTTTTGAGGAATTCATATAAGTCCTCAGAAATAGCATTTTGAAAAAGGGAATCTTCTAAGAATAGTGAATTTTTTTCTGTGTGCTAGATGTACCTCGTTCCTGGATGACATTTGGTACTTGTCAGTGTCAAAAAATGTCATAGTGAGTTCATTCACATAATCCAGTTTGTTAAACAGGACAATCCCACCTTCCTTATCGGGTTTCATTATTCTCACTGAATCATCCTGTCTTAGTCTGTTTATCAAAAAATGTTCTTCTTTATTAAGATTAAAATATTTGTTAATGGAACCACAGTTAAGTTCCTTGTGGATATCACCCTCACAAGCTTTTTCAAAAGCTTGTTTAATAGGGTACAAAGGGGGGCTGAAATAACTTTTTTTTTCTCAGACCTTGACTTTTGTGGAGTAATGTTATCTTGTTGTCCTTTAAACAAAACATTCAAATTAAGTTTACGTGTAAAAAGTTTAAGTTCTGTTATTATATCCGCTGCATTAACCTGAAGACAGGTACAAACTTGAAATCTTTTCTAAAGATGGAAAAATGTAATGAAACAACAAAAAGCAAGATATAAATATATGCAACAACAAAGACCAACAGTGAGTCCCAGCTCTACCTTCCAAAATAGTAAAATTTATTCAATTCGAACAAATCTTGTCTCTAGCGCCTCGGCCAACAGCCTTTACAGAGTAAAACAAAAACCCTCTTAAAAAACTGTAGAATATATACAAATTGAAGCAATAAATCAATTATACAATCAGATAATTAAAAAAGATACAGTGCATATTTAAAGTCACAATTCTAAATAAGACTTTGCCAGTTACATTCTCTGTTCATACCATATGGATGTAGGGTACCATACTTCATAATTAAAATAGATTCCTTTTGTCTCAGTATATTCTTTTGCCATTCCCAATTATTATAATACAGCGGAACATGTTCTAATATAGTGGTTTTTAAACAATCAATGTTGCCATGATGTACAGAATTAAAATGTTCAGCAACGGGACTATTCAGTTTATTGTTCCTTACATCTCTTATGTGCTCTTTAATTCTATCTGTTAACATCCTCTTTGTTTCACCAATATAATATTTATGGCAACTACAAAATATAGCATATATAACACCCTTACTCATACAAGAGTATTTAGCTCTGGTAGTGAAATTTTTCTCATTTATTTTAACTACCTCAGGCACTATATGTTTACAGACGGAACACTTTCCACAAGGGAATGTTCCTACAATTTTCACATTATTGAGGCTGCAAGTGTTAGGCTTCTTATAAATACTGTGTACTAAGAAGTCTTGAATACTTTTACCTTTTTTGTATGATATAATTAATCTTGTGTCTTTTAATGAAAAAATATCTCTCTTAATGAAATTCCAATAATCTATAATTAATTTGTTTATAATAAATGAAAAATTAGTATATTTAGTAACAAAAAACATCTTCTCCTCATTATGTTTTTGAATATTATAACTATTGTAATTGTAACAATTACTAGATATACTAGTAGCATTATTACTTTCAAAGACTCTACAAAAACTGTTTTTAATATTCACTAAATTATAACCTCTATCAATAAATATTTGAGCTACTTTAAGAGCCTCCTTATAAGCTAATTTGGTGTCAGAATTTAGTCTTTTTATTCTAAGAAATTCTCCATAAGGTATAGCTGTCAGCGTGTGGGAAGGGTGACAGCTATTGCCCCACATTTTCCAACTAATTTCGTCAAACTTTCTATAAATGCCAGTATGTATTAAATGGCCATTATTACCTCTAAGGGAAATATCCAGGAAGTTGACCTGACACCCTCGTTGTATATCACTAAAGCTAATGCCAAACTTATTGTTATTCAAATCCTGAATAAAGAGTGCTGATGCAGTATAATTACCTTTACAGACGAAGATGAGGTCGTCTATAAATCTAAAGTACTTAATAACATTACTCTTAAAAAAGGATTGTCTATAAAGAAATTCATTTTCAAACATTCCCATAAATAAGTTTGCATAGGCTGGCGCAAAGGCCGCTCCCATGGCTGTACCTGTTAGCTGTTTATACAGAGTTCCATTAAATTCAAAGACATTATTGGTTAGACAAAATTCAACTAGTTCCAATATATAATGAGTTTTTGGGCTGTCACCAAGAAAGAATTTTATAGCTTCCAAACCCAAAATGTGGGAAATATTAGTGTAAAGACTCACTACATCTACAGTAATGAAATACATTTCCTCAGTCCAATATATATCTTTAATTTTTTGAAGGAAATCGTAGGAGTCTTCAATATAGGAAGGTAGCAATATAACTTTTTCCATTAAAATTTCATGTAGCACAGTGCAGAGATTGTAAGTAAAGTAGCCAAAAGCTGAAACAATAGGACGGCCAGGTGGCTGGTCCATATTTTTATGAATTTTCGGTAAACAAAAAAACTTTGCAACCTTACTGTTTTTTATACTTATTTTCCGATCCACATCTGTTTTAGTAAAATAATGTAACCTGACACCTTTTTGTAACAAAGCAGTGAAGTCGGCCTCAGCCTTCTTCAAGAAAAACGCATTTGTTTCACAATAAACAGTTTTGTTGTCAAGATGTTTCATGCACATGCTATAATAATCGCAAGAATTCAATATAACAAGTTTTCCCCCTTTATCTGATGGTTTAAAAACTATGTTGTTATTCTTGCTTAATAGCTGTAATTTTGTCCATTCCATTTTTGTTAAATTATACAAATGCCTTTGATTAATGAATTCTTCCAATTCTTTGTCTACCATAATGTTTAGCATAGATTCCATCTTCTGTATATAAGGGTTTTTACAAGGAGGCATAAAATAACTCATAGCTTTCAGCATATGAGTATCCAGTAAACCATATGCATTATTTACACCTTCCTCATCAGATAGACATGAGTAGAAACTCTCATCACTATCCACGTCACTATCAGATATTAAGTTAGCATCACAATTAACATCCGTAGCAGAGATACTATTTAACCTAAAGAAATATTCCCTTAGATACATTTTCCGACATAGCTGAAATAGTTCAACCTTAAGCTCATGTTTTTTAGGGAAACAAGTGGGTACAAATTTAAGACCTTTTTCCAGCATAGATAGTTCAATACTGTCGAGTTGATAGCTCGACAGATTAACTACATAACTATTAGTAAACTTGTTGTTATACAAATTATGTCCATCTACCTTTCTTATATTGTCCATCGCCCGAGTCTCTGTGGCGTTCTGAATTGGTCCATCCCCTTTTCCTAGAGTTGACATACTGGCCGTTGGTTTCCGAATATGTCTTTCGAAAGGCTTCCGAATTAGCTGCCCCTGGTAATTCGGGAAAATTCTCTCTATCATCGTCTTCCCATGATGATGCCCCACTCTCGCCAGACAGGAAGTTCTTATTATTTCTTAGTTGTTCTGGGGCCTGATTTCCCTTTTGGAAGGATACGCTCTTTTTTCGGCTCCTCTGATGGTTAGGGAACACGAACGCCCTCTTGTGTTCATAATCCCTTATGTCTCTTGTTAATTTTGATTTTTTTCTATCCACCAAATCCTTTTCATAATTAGTTAGCTTCATATTAATGCCTAGGAGAAAATTCTCTAAAGTAGACTCACTGTTGGTCTTTGTTGTTGCATATATGGAAAAATGTATTTAATCAACTATTTGATCTGTGCAATTGTAAACATTGAACCCTTGAAAGGTAAAACATTTCCCTTTGCGACTGACTTCAATGTTGTCTACTATATCCAATGGTGTTATCTGCGTGTGTTCCTGTAAACACCCCCTCCCGTTCTTTCCCCTGTTGTTCCTTGGGGAGTAGTGTTGTTCTAAAAAAAGCTTTTGCTTATTTTTATTTTCAATAAATTCTGACCTTCTTAGGGGAGGGTAATTCATGTTATATTCATCCTGTGTTTGATCATAGTTGTCATATTCATCATACAAAACTTCTCCATTAGGTACAGGGTTACTAACTTGTAATCCACCACTGTGCCTTACACTGTTAACTTCCACCCCTGCAAAGGATCTAGGCCTTGTGTAAATCTGTTTCTTGCTGTAATCTAAATAATCCCTTAAAAGTTTCTTCTTTTTACGCCCAAGGTTTCCCTTAACATTCTTTTCAACTTTCTCAAAATACATTCATACTGCACAAAATTTACATCAAACAATAAATCATTTGACAATATATTAAGTTTGTCAAGCTCATCAAACAGTACTTTGGTATGTTTGTTGTTAGTTCTAATTATATAGTCCATTAAGTCCAAGCCAAACCGGTCGAATAATGCAAAAAGTTCCTCTAAATTGCAGTCATTAACTTGCATGCCATTGGGGAATTTAAACAGTCTAAGCCCTTTAAGGACATGCTTGTTTGTTAAACTCTCTTCCAAATAGAGGTTATTGCACTGTAAATTACGTATAAAAGACATTCGTATATAAGGGATTATATACTCTGCTATTAATGTATTAGAAGATATTTTTAAGAACCAGTTTGAGAGAATAGTTGCCATTTAAAGAAGTAGCGTATTAGCTCTGAGATGAGTAATCCATTTATATTCACATCTTTGCATTTCAGTAGCTATGTCACCACCAAGCTTATTTATATTCAGCAATTAAACTACCATAAAAATCAAAGGTATGCACTTGGCCATGGTCAGCAAGTCAGCAATGTGATTTTAAACTGCATTTGTCTCTCTCTGCCTTATATCTACTTTCTGATGTGATCAGATAGCCTTTTCTTATCCTTTCGATTCAATTTACCTGCATAGTAGGCATCACCATTTAAAACAAAATACTAAATAAACCAGATTACAACTTTCGCAATCTGCAAATAATGAATATCTAAACATTTTACTAGTAGGTGGATGTGGGGATGTAGAAATGGGTTTATATATACATTTATATATATATATATATATATATATATATATATATATATATATATATATATGTATATGATTTTACAAGTCACACATTGTTGCATCAGAAAGTGTTTATTATTTTGCTATGACATGCTCCAGCTATTAAGGTAGAAGTGGATTGCAGCCATTCCTTTAAATTGGTGCAACTTTTTTAACAAACTCTAATATATTTGACAATAACATCTATTATTTCTTTAAAGGCCAACAAAATGTTCCAGTCCTTTCTAATAGTTTACATATCATACCTTTATCACTGGTGTGTATGACTGGGCATATAAATGCATCTCTGTGTTGCATTTCTCACTTAGAAATACATGGCTGACCTATATTATTTCTGCCATCCATTAAATAAAAATACTATCTTGCTCTGACTTTCATTCTAGCAGTTTATATCTTATGCTGTTTATTTATTTATGCATCATTGACTGGGTTAGCCCTATTAGGCTATTGGCCTCTTTTCAGGGGACACCTGAGGTGGTATTTATATTACAAGGGAATTTGGCCAGTGCATTGAGGAGCCTTCCCTATTTTTTTTCTGAGTTGCAGATGAAGCATTATTGGAAGAATTTGTACAATATTTAAATAATACTACCTTTTTTATAAAATTCCATCTTGCATATTTAACTGACAGTCTTAAATTTTTAAACACACACACACACACACACACACACACACACACACACACACACACACACACACACACACACACACACACACACACACACGCACACACACACTATGGGAAGGAGAAGCCTTTCTCAAAAAACAAAATCACTTTGGTATATTTACCGCCATTTTGCCATTTTAGAGAAGAAGAAATGATAAAATATTTCTAACCGCTCAGATTAATGCAGAAACACTAACACGTTGTACAGAACATAAAAAAAACATATTTTAGTTGCTGCCCATACTTTTCTTTTACATTCTATGGGTAGAATTCAAACAGAATTGCAGTGAACTTTGCCCTCATGGTTACCCTTTACAGCTCAGAGACTGTCCAATGGCCGACTGCACTAGCAGAAGCATCAGCAGCACGGGCAACCTGCAGACCATGGTAGATGGCTATGGGGCAGCTGACAGGAGTGGCTAATGCTAACTGGCCATGTGCTCTCCCTCAGAAATGCCTGTAGCTACTGATATATGCTGCTGAACAATTCAGAGAATCACTTGGCTGCATAAATTCCCACAATCAGAAGAACAATTTAACACCATCAAAATCTGGTGGCCACCCATTGATGTCAGTGGAAGATGTCATGGTGCAGGTAAGTTCAGTGCAGACATGGGAGTGAGGTGTGTTTGTTAGTGTGTGCATGTATGTGGAAGTATGTTTGGGTGTCTGTAGAGGAAGTAAATGTGATCAGAAGAGTGTTACCCATTCATCCACACACACAATCCCAAACAGAGTTATACACACATAAACTTACATCCGCAGTCTGAATCCCCTATCTAACCCCCATAATGTGACCACCCATACAGGCACACACACACGCACACACACGCACACACACGCACACACACACACACACACACACACACACACACACACACACACACACACACACACACACACACACACACACACACACACACACACACACACACACACACACACACACACACGCGCACACATGCACACACACACACACACACACACACACACACACACACACACACACACACACACACACACACAGACACACACACGCCACCATTATAAATCTAGAGACAATTGCAAGCAACAGATTAAATTTTGACCAATATGACCCTATCAAAGTTAGGAAAGCATTTTTTTATCCCATTTAATTCTAAACATCATGTTCAGTCATTCCAGGAGGTAATTTTATCAATTTTATCTCACTAATTCAACATGTTATTGAATACAATGCTGCACTTTGTAGCCTTTGAAAAAGCAATATGAAAAAGTACAATAGCTCTTTACCAGAAACCTTTAACTGTTCAGAAAGTCTTCAGAAATTGTCATTGTCATCTGTTTCTTATAGGTTACTTGGAGGTGACCTCTGCCTAGTGTACAGAAATGGCTCACACAGTTTTATTTCAAAATCTGTGTCTGGAATGCACCGTTGGTGAAGCTAATACAGGATCAGGGAACCTAATATGAAACATAAATAAAAAATGCTTTGTATATTGCACAATTCCTTCCAAGATTAAGGAATAAGTGTGTGTGTGTGTGTGTGTGTGTGTGTGTGTGTGTGTGTGTGTGTGTGTGTGTGTGTGTGTGTGTGTGCGTGTGTGTGTGTGCGTGTGTGTGTGTGTGTGTGTGTGTGTGTGTGTGTGTGTGTGTGTGTGTGTGTGTGAGGTGAAAAATACCACAATGGGTAACATTACTTCTTAAAGGCTAACAAGTCTGACAACTGAAGGCTACATGCTACATATATTCTATACTGATAATCCCATAAAATGGTAAAATATTTCTACAACTAGTGAGCCAATGATGAGTGGAGACTGGCTGGCTTGCCTTAGTGCATTATTAACCACCCATATTTCATTGTACATTTATTAAACTGTTGCGCTGAAATCCTTTTAATTTACTGGAGAAATGTGCATGCCTCTTATAATGCCTTAATAAAGGAAGATTTGTAAAATATTTGTGTACATAATTTTAACCATTTTGCAGAGATCCTGCCAGTTAGATCCCACATGCATCTGCAAACAGACCAGTTTTTGCTCTTCTATTTGAATTTTATTTTAAACCTAACCGCGAGGTAAATTTGCAACAAGGTTTTTATAAGCTGAATATTTCAAAGCCAAATTAAACTTTTTTGTTTATAATGTGCTGTTGGTTAACTAGTAGTAGAATATGTTTGTAAATAAAATTGATTGGTTTATTCACTCTGAGCTATCAAAGATCTATGTTTTGTTGTGATTTTAAGAGCCAGTAAAATGACAATATGCTGCTTATGATACATGCTTATAGGAGTTTTGCAAATCTTTTTTGCAGATTTTTAACAGTATAGAAGTAAGAAATTGGTTGCCGTCCATTATGTTGACCATTCACTTAACCAACCTGTATCTCGTGCATTTTATTTTGGTCAGCTTGAGCTATAGTTGAACTAGTTTTGGTTGCTTACTACACAGCAGTGCACATTGCTCTGAAGTCATGGTTGTGTATAGGTGTACTGTATGTATGTATGTATATATATATATAGTGTGAAAGCTTATGACAAGGAATAGTAAATGCTCTAGGAGTAAAAGCAGCTCATTTCAGTGAACTGCAGAAGAAATGTGAGTTTTATCAGGTTTTCTGCTATTTTGTTGAGAAAATAAAGGTATGAGTTTTTTTACCATGGTTATACACTGTACATATTACTGACAGGAAACCTATTAGATTCTCTTTTGTGATTGACAGTGATTTATTGGATGGCTAGGTCACCAGTAAGTATAGCCGAAAGGACGTGATTGATGATGTGAGTAGTGACTATTGTTGAAGATAGTGTTATATTTATTTATTTAGCGAACATTTGTTAACTGGATTAGTCTGACTGGGTAAGATGCCCTTTTTCAGCAGAGACCCGAGGAGAAAAGCTCCATTACAGCATTTAGCAATGCAGTGAGTAATACAAAAATTAAAGAAAAAGTGTGATTAATCATTATACAAAGCTACTAAGAAATACATCATACAAAGAAAAGACAGATGAGTAAATCATAGGAACATTTTACACTAACTATGAATGTCAAGGATTTAAAACAATTTATGTCATAAGAGAAGTCAGCAAGACAGTCTTGCATCGTTATGCAATAAGAGGACTCAGAAACCTGAGGAGTAGCTGACAGAGGAGAGTGATTGGAGGGAAGTTAGTTTTGAAGGAAGATTGATTGGAGGGAAGTTAGTTGTGATGGAAGTAAGATCAGAAATTTGAGCTACTTTGGCAGTTGAGGTAGAAAGAAGATGGGGCCTTAGCAGTTGAAAGAGAGGCAAGGGGGAAGTTGTTCAGGTGGGGTCATTGCATGAGCAGATCCAAGAGGTACGCAGGAATTCCTTTAATGCTATTTTAAAACTGTGGGTATTGTCAAGTGTGCACATATGAAGAGAATGTTCCAGGCAGAGGTGACAGAGTGGCTGTAAAGTATCTTACCAATGGATTTTTTAGGTTTGGAGATATACAATAGGAGGTGGTCAGAGCTATGAAGATTGCACTTGGGGATATAGCAGGAGATAAGATTAGTCAGAGATGGACAAGCAAGGAGATGGTGAAGGATAGGGTGGGTTAGGTGGAGCTGTGGCAGGAGGACTTGGTGTTGGAGTTCAGGCCATTGAAGTTTTTTTAGGAGAAAGGTTGTTCCATGGTGAGTTTTGATTTTTCTAGAAACTTACTAGTTTGCAGAATTTAATCTGAGAGCTCTAGTTCATAGCTATTAGAAATAATGAAGGTAAATTAGATGACTGAAAAGATTTACAAGTTCTATCTAGTTATCTTTTACAGTTTTTGTTTAAGATGAAAGAGCTTTCATGTTCCTTGGCTTTGCAGGAAACCTTTATCGAAATATAAAAACATTTACTGAAGTGTAGAATTAAAATGTCTTAAAATAACACTCGGAAGTTGAAGTTCCTCAGAACTTTTAGTGGACAATGACTAGAAGTGAATTTAGATTGGTCTCTAACATACTGCCATTTTCTTAATTTCAGGGCCCCACTGGTAACCTTACAAGTCTAGATGGCAGCGCAGAGTTTGTGGTAAGAATATGTTAAATTAGTCTTCAGACCTTCTGCTGGTTTCTTTTCTGCAGGCATGGTAGCAAACTTACTAATGTGTAATCTCTGAACTCTATTTCTTTAACATATATTTGCATTTTGCATAGATAGTGAATTACATTAATCACTGATCATGTCAGTAATAATGCACAGCTATATCATCCTGCTGCACAAGTCTTTCCTGTGCATTAGGTATTACATACAAGACTTATACTGTGCAAGAAAGCTGTGTTTCACATTTAATGGTCTTGCATTTTTCTTATAAAATAGCAACTTACTGATGTTGGTATATATGAATGAAAGACACTTCTTAAAGTCTTCCTGGGTCAAAACTGAGAAGGCTGAGGCCACCCCTGATGATGACTTTGTTGACCATATTTTTTCAATCTAGAGATAGTGGTGTTTTATCAAAAAGGTGAGTTTTCTTTTGAGATTGTAATGAACTTGGTGTTTCTTTTTCTCTGAGAAGGCACACTCCCTGACTTGATTATATTACAAGGGGCAGCACGCACCATAGAGAGGATAGATTTAAATATATATACAGTACTTCTATATTTTGAATCCATTTAATTGTATATAGTATGAATTTGGAATACATTTAATTGTACATACTTCTGTATTTTGAATTAATTTACTTGTATATACTTCTGTATTTTGATTTGTCTTGTTTTGTTCACAAACTGTTGTTTTAGTAAAAGGATATTGCATGAACTGTCCTATAGCTATTAGATTCACCCCATTCATCCACTTTTCAGTGTGCAGGTGACTAGTAATGATGTCTGGAACCATTCTGATTTCTAGGGATTTCCCTCTTCCTTAACTTCTGTTGTTTTCCAAAATCGTGGACTCTCATTAATCTGTACTGAAGCACGATCATAATATACGAGATTTCTTACAAAAGCTATTCATTTGCCACTTGACATTTTACTTCAGTTTAACATCAGTGGGCTTCAGTCTTTGTCCACACAATGGATTGAAACTAATGAACTCAAATTAACTTTGTTGTACAGAGGACTGGGTCTCTGAGTAAAACTTTAGAAGCTAAGGTCCAGTTAGCAGTTCCTACATCTTGAGCAACTGTCTATGAAATTATACAGTTTGCAGCCAGTACTAGTTTATCCATTCCAGGCTTTGGGTAGTGACTTTAGCCCACTACTTTAACTTCACCTGGCAGGTGTCCAGGTGCTGACCTGAGCACAGAGATAAGAGTAGACTCCTGAGTGCACCAAGATGTGCCTTACCCTCTAGCCAGAATGTGGATTTGGAGAAGTATGCAACTCTTTTTACTTCAGTTACATAGGTCATGCTTTGGCAATGTGCTTGCTGGCCAGTGGGGATAAAAGCAATAGGAGTAAGCACAAATCTGATCCAGATTTTGATGGTGCATTACCACCTTCCAGATCTCATCCCATCAATTTTTTTCTTTTCTTTTCTTTTTTTTTATGGCGCAAAAGTATAGGGATCAAAAAGGCAAATCCCTACAAGAAAGAGGGACCCCCTATAGGGGATGAGCCAACAGAACAGAAAATAAGTGAACATATTAGTTGCTGGAAGATGATGCAGATGACTAATGCAGTGAGGACCAAAAAACATATACAAAATAAAAAGTGAATGCACAGTCTGAAACTAGAAGACTGTGGATGGCCGTTTGACTGAAAATGATATTTGTAACGCCCTGTATTCTGACAATCCCTGCTATATAATATCATTGGCACCAAGGTCACCCTTTTGCTGAGAAAAAGAACATACTTTTTTTCCTTTGACTTTTTTGCACAAAAAATATTTTCTTTTCCATCCTATTTAAAATATGATCACTTTTTTAATGTGGCACTTGAGTTCAGTGTTAAGTGACAAGACTTCTGCTCCATTAAACCATGCATAGGGCTCATCTACTTGCCCATTTTCCGTCAGGAACTCCCATAGCAAGTCCTATACAGTAATTGCAGCCAACTTCCTGAGAATCTATTTCAGAATCTCTAGTATAGAGTTCTCCTGACACCATTGTACAATCCATGCCTCATTATTTTAGGGGACATCATATGCCATTCTACAGGCAGCAGTGCCACTCCTCTTTGTAAGTGTCAGACTGACTTTACCAGCACTGTCATTCTGAACCCTGATTGGCATCTTAAGGGGTCCCACACTCTCGCCTATTTTTCAAGAGTTCTTCATTCATGCCCATTTTCAACTTCTCTATCTTCTTGATGACTTCCTGCACCATCTGGCCACATATTCATCCTTCCAGTACCCATCCGTCCTTTCACAAATCCACCCTTTCATCCACCCATCTACCTATCCATCCACCCATCCATCATATTCTAACCTTCAATCCCCTGCTAGCCCAGAAGATAAGTTCTGTATGGATGGCTGAGGAAGCCTTCTTTCTTATAATTTCTGTCTTGAACAGTCTTCATTGCTACTCCCCTCCTTTTGCAGCAGATAGTTTGCAATATTTGACAAACATTAGGCAGGAGTTTTGCCAGGTCAAAAATGTAACAATTCACAGAGAGCAACATTTGATGCATCTCTGATGGTTGTTAATGCTAGGAGCATTAATGATAACATTTTTTTTATTGGAAAATGTACTGTGTTCCCACAAAAATGATCTTATTGTTTGTGAAACATGGTTAAAGAACAATGACTGGAAACCAGTTCTGTCAGGGTATAAATGTTTTTACTGTAACAGACATTCTAACAAAAAATTAGGTGGAGGTGTTATGATAGGGATTAAAGATAGCTATGGGACCTGTGATTATTACATGTTCAATAATAACACCAATAGACTGTGTAGCTATGACAATAAAGACAACCCTGGAACATATAACAATTGTTGGAGTGTATAGACCACTAAAGTCAAGTGCAGATGACATAGAGGAATTCGTACATTTCTTGCATGAAACACAGCAGGGACAAATAATATTAGCTGGGGACTTAAATTTACAGAAATAGACTACAATAACATTGATTCAACAAAGTTAGCAAGGAAATTTATCCAGAACGTATATTCAGGAACAACAATTGTTTCAGATTGTAAAAAAAAAACTACCAGGGGACAGAACATACTAGACATTGTTTGTGTTCCTAAAGAAATTACTGTTACTTCAAGTTAAGTTTTACCACTGTTAATGTGCAGCGATCATGGGGCTGTAAAGATTAATTTGTTGCTAGATAATTTTGCCAAATTGAAATGTAAACCAATGCACAGAAGGTTAATTACAGATTATATGAAAGCAAAACAGTCACCATGTAAAACTAACTGGAGTAAGGTGTTCAGTGGAAAAACTGTAGACGGAATGTGAAATGTTTTGAAAGAAAAACTGAGTGCAAAATAATCAAAACAATGTTTGACATCAGGATCTAGGCATACAATGTCAGGGGATATATTTCCATAAAAACAAAATATCTGATTAAGGTGAGAGACAAAAATATAAGAAATGGAAGAGAGGTTGAACTACACTTTGAAAACTGAAATAAACAAGCTGGAGAAACAGATAAAGCACAGTGTGAGACAAGATCATGAAAAATTTTAAGAAAATTTCTATAAAGATATTGAGCATAACAGGAAACCTTTTTAAAGATGCATAAGATATGGAAGGAGTAAAGATACACAAACTGATAAACTGTGTGCAGACTCTAAAATTTACTCTCAGACACAAGAGATTATAGATATATTTACAAAATCTTATGCAAAACAGTTTGGATCCACAAAAGGGGTGATACGTTGTCCTAGTGACATCCAGGTAACCCTAGATACTGGAGTCAAATTATCATTTTGAAAAAGAACCTCGCAAATTGGATCCAAACAAAGCACAGGGAGGAGACGGAATAAGTAACAATGACCTGAGAACACTTCAGCAAGAACTTACAGTACCATTATATCTATTATTCAGTAGGCCATATAAATACGGGGAGATTCCCCAAGATTGGAACCATGCACTTATTAATCTTTAAGGGAAGGAGGAGTAAGAAAACCCCAGAGTCATATAGACCCTTAAGTCTACTTTCATGTTGTGGAAAAAGTAATGGAGAAGGTAATATTGGATAAGTTATTGTCAGAATTGGATATGCTGGGACCTGAAACCACATATCAGCATGCATATGATGAAAATAGATCTATTACCACAAGTAATATGACATTCTATAAGAATACAAAAACAGCTATGAATGAAAAATGTGCTGTGATATAATAAACTTCAGCATTTGACAGGGTCATACACACAACACTTATCAATAAATGAGTACAACTAGGTATTAATATACTCTTGATAACATGGATAGCTGTATGGCTTACAAATAGGACATGGCAAGTATCATAGAGCAACTGTTATGTGCAATCCTTGGTTACAGTCAGGGTGTCCCACAGGGCTCTGTCCTAGGCCCTTGCTTGTTTAGATTGTATCTTTCAGACCTTACTTTTTCATCTGAGGTGTTCTACAGTCTTTATGCAGATGACCTGAAATTGGTTAAACTGATTACATGTGTTACAGATAAGGCATATCTGCAAAATAATGTGATTAAATTGACTATTTGGGTACAGGAGAATAATATGCTGATAAATACATCAAAAACTAAGCATATGAGATTTGGGAGACATAAGTTGAAAGGTGAATATTTAATACAGCACACAGTGATTGAAACTGTAGACTCATTTGAGGACCTGGGTATATGGGTAGATCCAGCTATGAGTTTTTCTAATCATATCAACCAGTTGGTTAATAATAGTTATAGAACTATAGGTTGTACAAAAAGATTTATAAAGTCTAGGAAATCTGAAATAATGAAGTCACTGTTTGTTAGTTACATTAGACCCAAACTTGAGTATGGAATAACAGAACAGTATGGAAATGCTATAAGAAAACAAGCATGAGTAAACTGGGAAGAGTACAGCGGAAATACACCAAGGGCATCCATGGATGTGAAAATCTAAGTTATTATGAAAGACTAAAATATCTGAACTTCTACAGTGTCTCTTACACATATCTAAGAGGAGGTCTTATTCGGCATTTAGAGATAACTACCTCTGGGAATGTTTGGGGTTATCAAAAAGTACTAGAGAATCATCAGATAACCTGTGTAGAAGATTCTAGAGGAATGAGAAGTGTACTAACTGGTTCTCTGACAGAGCAGCTGATGCATTGAACAGACTACCAAATTACATTAAAATAAGTGCTAGTTTATATATTTTTAAAAACAGCCTGGCCACTTATTGGGAACACATGTTTTGGTATACTGGCAAGCTAGAAGGGCATTAATGCTCATGCTTGTAATATTTCTGTGTGTATCATACCTTTAGTAGGACAAGAACAGATTTTACCCTGCAAGACCATGTTCAGCTAGTCTACTTTTGCCCACCTCGCCTGCCTAACAGCCATGTTCTTTACAGCTCCTTGCATCCATTTTATATGTTATATACTGTAGCATCATATCTGCTATTTGTAGACTTATTTTTTCCATCTGCTACACTGTGCTTCTTGAGGTACCAGATACCCTATGACAATATCACATCAGTTAGTACTTATTTATTCACTTTTATATTCTTCTTACTTGTGGACAGAGGCAAATGACAGATGCCTTTTCAACAGTTACATCGCAGGAGGTGACATCTTTTATGTATATATATTATGGCCTTCACAACAGTTCCTGTCTCAGAATGTTAAAGTACAGGGACAAGCAACCCTTTCTTAGCCAAGTACTAAAAATCATAACTGTAACTTTTGAAAGATATTTACGCGCCAGAAACATTATACTATGGAGCTATATATGGAGTAACTGGACATGCACATACATTTAAACTACATTTAGAGTATTTGCCATTAATTACATTTAACAAATATACTCATGTTTGCAGATAATTATGTTAGAAAAGTAAAAAGAAAAAAACACTAAAGCTGTAATGTCACTGATCAAGTTGGTCCCTGGTGTTGTACCATGCAAAATGTGCACAGTGTTGCTGTTTGGTACAAATGCCAGGGGATACCTACCTCTGCTGTAGGAGCAATGAAATGGTACACAGAGAATAAGCATCCATTTACCTGCTTGCATCCTGTATGACCACTCCATTGGCAGCCACAGTTATAGTTTGTCAATTCACAGCTACATCTCCACCTTTTTATAGGGACAGTGGATGTTGCAGACTTTTGCAGTTATCCCTCCATTGAATGACTCCATAGATCATGAGTTATTAGATCTCCCATAGCCCTCTGGATTTGGGATATTAACTGCTCCTGGGTCACTAGCACTCCAGATGCGAACACTCCTAAAACAATAAAAAGACAGGTTTACCAACCCTTAAAACTTTTTTTAATCCTTTGGTTCCTCTGCACAAGCATACCTTTCAACCTCTTAGCTAAAAACGTCTGATCAAAGCCTAAATTAATGGGGGGATGAGAGCCCCAAAATAGGGACAGATTTTAAATATTGCTCTTATAAATTTAGAATGTTGCTAGAATAACAGGATTTTGTTAGCATGCATCGTCAGAGGGATATGAAGCCTGAAACTCAATTGTATGTCGTTACTTAGTGACTTCATTCCTCAGTGTTTTGCCAGAAAAACACAAATTTTATGGGGAACAGACTAAAATATAAGGCCAAAATCTGGATATTCTGGGAAAATCTTGACAGTTGAGAGGTATGTGCATAAGCCTTCAGTGGAGTTTGAATTAATAAAAAGTTTTAAGGGTCATATTGCCTGTCTTTATGTTGTTTTAATAGTGTTATTATAGCTTGCGGTTTCTAAGAAATACAGGTGGATGAAGAAGACATAGGGTATATGCCTAACCATTTCAGTTAACCCCTAAACAGCTTCCCTTTCTTTGTCACACACATTCTTGAATACCTTAACTGAATTGCAAGGTGCATCAGTTTCCGACAAAGCATTTCAGAAACTCCAAAAATCTCTCTGTAAAGCAGTGCTTTTTTTTCAGAAAATTTTTATTAAAATTTTAAACACAATGAAACAGTATATTGTCATCCAAATGAAATAGCAAACAAAAAAAACAATTATTTACGTTGGTGTCTACATCAATTAATCTAACATATTTTTAATTTTTAATTTCCATTCAAAGAAAAAGAATAAGAAATTTATATATATATATATATATATATATATATATATATATTCATCTGCTTTGATATTTTGGGCTTCATAACATTTAATTTCCTTACAAACATCCCCTGAAGAGTGGTGGCAAAAGTCATACTGAAGTCCAGATACAGCACATCCATTGGACTTCTCTTACCTATCTTTCCAGAATTAGTATTTTCAAAATTGCACTAGTCTGTCCCTCAGAATCATCCCATAGCTTCTTCAATGACAGCGTTTTAACCATTAATCCTGCAATTGCCTGATTTTCTTGCAGGTAAGTATTATAACCATTTTGTAATGCTGTGCCAACATTCACGGTTTCTGCTGAGGCACTGTCTAGTTCCACCAGTGAGTCACCAAGCACCATTGCTGAATGTTTAGCACTCTGAGAGCAGACTGCTTAAACTGGAGTATTTTTTCCTTAATGTTCTGAAGTTTGTGGGGTTCCTTTTCTGATGCCTGCTGATGAAAGACAGCTAGGCATTTCGCCTCCATCTGGAAAAGCAACCCAAAAATTGCCATTCATTTCATCTTCCTGGTCCATTATTCTTAGAATGCCTATGAAATTTAGGTCACTTATGATATGCATGCAGAACTATTTTCTCCATAATTTTCACCAACCTTTTGGAGTTCTAAGGTTTTCCTACTGTGATTACATGTAGGGCTGCTAGGACTGCTGAGGAAAGGCATAGAACTACAAATCTTCCTGCAAAAATCTCCCTGCTGTGTACCTCGGTACTTTATTTTGTGATTATGTTATATATCAGACCCTTTCTACCCAAATGCATTATTAAGACATGCTGTGTAGCCCTTCATATTCTAACATTTTTGCATCTGTCCTATCAGGATCATCTGATATCACTGTCACTTTATTCTGTTTCATACATACTATTGAGAGGAGATCTCTGTCTGGCATATAAGGCAATCTTTGACCCTGATTTATTGGAAATGCAGCATATCTATAAGTCAAATGGTACACGGGTTACTTGCTCTAATGGCCTTAACCTGGTATGTGAAATTGATAGAACCTGCTGGAGGGACAGATTTGTCTTTCAGAGGTTACCAGACCTTTGGAACAGACTCCAGCTTCATGTCAAGCAGAGCACATCATTGGCCCTCTTCAAACGCAATCTGAATGATTAGATAGGTAACCGTAAATTCACCCCAGGGGTTCCACCTATGTCCCTCTTGGACAGGGGGTGATAGGTGCTAATCGTAGATATAAGGGGAAAACTTCTCTAGACTTGTAAGGGCCCTAGGGTAATCAGCTTAGTAACCTCCTATGATCCTATGGTCTTACTGATTTCTGGTATGAGGCTCTAAGTAAACTTTTCCCATATTAAAACTTTTCACCTTTATAATAGCTGCTTCAGCAGCACTCACTTTGTATCCTTGTTCCTTTTCCTAACCGATCTTCCTCTCTGATTACTTTTTGTCATTACTCCAGTATTCCTCTTCTGTTTTGCTGTCTTGACTCATTTGTTTCCTTTCCCACTCATTTGGATGTTTTAACTTCATGGTGCCTTCTAGGCAAATCTTCATGTTTCTTGTGCTAATAATGTTTGTCTCTTCAAACGCATTGGTACATGTCTGCTGAATTTTCTTTTCCCTACTCATTGGTACATCTTCTTCTTCTTTCGGCTTTTCCCAGTTAGGGATCGCCACAGCGGATCACCTGTCCGCTCATGATTGGCAGTAGAGTTTTACAGTGTCGAGTTGCCAGCAGCGCCCAACCTTCCATGGAAGGCACACACACACACGCTCACTCAAACCTAGGGCCAATTTAGAGTGTCCAATCCACCTACAGCATGTCTTTGGGATGTGGGAGGAAACCGGAGCACCTGGAGGAAACCCACACAACCACAGGGAGGACATGCAGACTCAGCACAGTAGGCACCCCAGCCGAGGATTGAACCAGAGAACCTCTTGCTGTGAGGTGACAACGCTAACCGCTGCACCACCGTGGCCGCCCTCCCTACTCATTGGTACATGTCTGATGAACTTTCATTTCACATGCATTGGTACATGTCTGCTGCATTTTCATTTCCCCTCCCTTCCTGACTGCTATTGTAATGCTTTCCCTTCTTGTCTCATTTTTATA
Source organism: Protopterus annectens (assembly GCF_019279795.1). Classification (NCBI taxonomy): domain Eukaryota; kingdom Metazoa; phylum Chordata; order Ceratodontiformes; family Protopteridae; genus Protopterus; species Protopterus annectens. Next base: position 1,000,681,136 of record NC_056727.1, on the reverse strand, counting down.
TTTTCCTTTTCCCACTATACTTTATCAACTCCACCCTATCCCTTGATATGTTTCTCACCATCCATTTTGGCTCTGTTTGCATTTCCACACAACCTTATGAGTACCTTCCGCATACACTGTTTTGTACTTCCTACTTGATGTATTGCTGCTAGCATTCTGTCTTGTTTCTTGGGCTCCAAACCATTCATTAGTACTTCTCTTGTGTTCAGCATGCCCATTCCTGCTTGAGGTAATTTAAAAACAAAGCTTAACCTCCCATGCTTCCATCTCCTGTAGCTCACTTAATTTTTCTGATCCACATCAGCAGGCCAGTGGCCACTAAACTTAATCTCTCTCTGTTTTACCTCCTCCATCCCATTTTTAACTTGTTTCAAAGTGATCTTTTTTTACTTTGCTATTTGTCTTTACTACTAATACTATTATAGTTTGACTTACTTTTCCCCTGCCATTAGTTTAGCTCACTCACATTCTTACCACTCTCTGTGCTATCATGTACGTTTCCTGCTATCATGACTCCATAAGTATAATAAATAAGTTGTCTTGAGATGTGCATCTATGCCTGAATGACAGGATAAGAGGTGAGCTAACAACGTAGGTGTTACAGAGGAAGTGATGTATGTGTTATGGGTGGGACATGAAATGGATAGTTTCCTCCTTCTCACTTGTCAGCTTCAAACCCTTTTAGTAAATCACTTCTAATTCTACTCAATCTTCCTAACATTGCTACTTCCAGAATGCCTACTTCCTTTCCACAAGTGAAAGAGAGCACTGCCTGTCAATAGATGACCCACAGAACTACTCTAGTTCCAATTCAGTACAGAAGATGACTGTTTCTGAACTGTTGACTAACATTGTCTTCTTCAGTCATCTGTACAGATTCTTGTATCATAAAATGGCTAATAATTTTCAGTGGTTTATATAGTTCATGGAAACATATTCTGTGGCATACGTTTTGTAAGAAATTATTTCTGGAATGCTAGAGATCCAAAATTTCTGTTTAAATATTTGTTTTTCTGGGGAACTATAGCCTGCAAATACTGTTTACTCTTGGTGATCAGTAGTATAGATTCATCATGCCCATAATTACTGTTTTGGTCTACTAACACAGAAAGCAATTTGCACTGTCAGGTTTTCAAAATTGCTGAATTAAGGGTATTGAAAACTATTAAGTAATCATATAAACAAGGCAATGTGATATTTTGTACAGTAATGCATGCTAATGTATATACAACATAAAACAAAGCCTGATAGTTCAGGTGATATTTTTTACAGTCTATGGAATTCCAAATGTTTCCTTTTATTCCTAAGTTTGTAAGACTACACTGCACTTCAGGAAATGGATGACCATAAGTCTAAAGTAGCACCAAGTCTTTGCCTGGCTAGATTGGAAGAGTTTTGTTAGATCGTCACATGTTATAGTAGACCAAAAGGACTGTTGTGTTCATAGCAAATCTAGAAACTATGGTACATTCTATTATTGTTTGTCAGCCTGTATATTCCCCTTAAATCTAGAATTGGAAGTTTTTTTTGTTTGTTTTATTAAAGTGTTTTTTGGTATTAGTTGGCCTCTCTGTTTTGTGGTTCATTTGGGTTTCATCTTCATCAGTGGTTCATCAATATTCCCTTACATGTTGTATTAATGCATGGATGTATCTGGCTTTTGAGACTATTGTTGGCGAGTGCTGCCTAATAAACATTACCAGTAAAGCATGTTTTGTCCCTGTTGTCGTCACATATTTTTGAAGTGTAATATTGTGGATGAAGACTAAATGAAAGGAAGGCAACTAATGGTATTTTAGATACCACTTGTTTACCTACCCATTTAAAAACCTAATGTGCTGCATTTTTTGAAAATTGAAACATATTGTGAAATCAGGTACTCAGCTTCTGTTAAAATAACCATGGGCAGTTATATAAAAACATTATTCTTTAGCAAGTCTTAATTAGTTTCTGATCTATTTTTCTAGTGTCCAACTAACTGCCCTCCAGGACCTAAAGGGCCCCAAGGACTTCAAGGACTGAAGGTAGGCACTTGACCATTTTATTAAAATAAGAGGTAACATATTTCAATAATTTTTGCCCTCTTTCATTTTATCACAAAGTGTTTTTGCCACTGCATATCTTGGGCGTGGCATTTGCTCTAGTCAGTAGCATTATCTGCATCAGTCAACAGGATGCTGGTCTGTCATCACAGGAGTATTTCATGAAAGGAATGTAGGATTCTTTGGGTAGCAAGGAAAAGCATGTCATCTGAGAGTTAAATGACTTTAGTACGTGTTTACACAATATAACTACAGTTGTAAAGCACTGCTGGTGACACTCTTTACCAATGTATGACAGGTATTTCCACTTTCCTCCGAGTTATTGGAATGCTAAATAGTGATAAAGGAAACTGCTTACCAGGCTGTAATTAGTATATTAATTTCCTGACAAACAGATTGCTTATTTAATCATCCTTTAGGTATTGCATTTTAGAGCTGATGCTTTCTATGCATAATCTGAGCCCAAAGCATGGTATGCAATATCACATAGTTGCTGAAAGAGCAGAAGGGGTAACAAGGAAAACATATCACAAATTTTGCTGTTAGAAGAAACGAAATAGAGTGAACATGGTGCTAGCTTGCTGGCCAGAAAGGTATAGAAGTGAAAGGATATACAGTAGAGAGTTTGTTATCCGAATGTTGGTTATCTGAAACATCGATTATCCGAATGCAGCCTTCCAAAGATTTCGGGTAGGAAAAGTCATAAAGTCTGAATATGTAAACATTATATCATATGTACTCACTTGTGCATGTTATTTGAGCTTGTATCCCGCTCGTGTGTGAAAAATATTCTTTATTGTCCACTGGAATCGCTGAATGGTTGAAAAGGGTATTCCTTGCATGCAGAAAAAGCAATATTTTAGAAGTTTTTTATCCAGTTAAATTATATGTTTGATTATCTGAACAGTTTGATTATCCGAACTACCCTAGGTCCCAATTAGTTCAGATAATCGACTCTCTACTATAATAAAAATCTCATCTTATTACTCACTATTTCACATCTTGACATTAGTTTCTCATATTTTTATCTGTCTTCTCTTCTTCCAGCATAGCATTTATTTTTGCATCTGGTTGATTTCTAAAACTCTGCCCCATCCTTTTCTTCTCTTGTCCCCTGCTTCTCCCATTTATCTGCTTACTGCGATCTTCATCACATTCCCACTGTAGCAGCCCCATCTCTTCTCTGGCTTCCTCATTCACTCTAAACACCTATTCTGAGGTCTGTTTTACATATTCATTTTTCTGCCTTCCTCTTTATTTATATTTATAGGTTCATAGGTTCATAGGGTAGTACTAGGCTAACTGCCTTTGCGAGCCATTTCAAGCCTAGCCAATTATCCCTTGTGAGACTCAAAACCTGCACCTTGTGTTTGTAAGGCAAACACCTTAACCATTAGGCCACCCTCCCAACCATCTATACCTCCTACTGTTATTCTGCCTTACCACCCTCTCCTTATAAGGACATCATTGTTTGTTCTGAAATCCCTTTGTACAGTATTTTAACATCATTCAACAGTGTTTCAGTTACCACCACTAGGGAAATCCTATCAACTTTGCATAGCAAATATTAACTTACTTCTACCCTACTTATCTTATCCAAAATATTTTGACTGTTTGCCCACTGCTACAACCCTCAGTTTCTGTTCCTTTAATGCTCCCATTTCTCATATAACCATATTTTTTCAGACATAAGGTTACATTAAATTGTATTACAATAATTTCAGATTCCGTTCCTAACCCAGAGACTCACCATCTTGACGAGTGGATGGGAAATAGAAAATCCCCCTCCCCCCCGGGATCACTTCAGTAGCCTTGCTTGACAGGTGCACTGGGAACTAACGTCAGGCAGCAAGATGCAAGGGAATCTTCTTGGGCTAGGCTCATATAGGCTCCAGAGCCATTGGCCTAGTACACACCTATGAACTTATGAACCTTAATAACCCTTTCTTGTTATTATTGAGATAATGTGTATTCCTAAGCATTTATGTTTTTCCTCCTCGGAAAATATCTCCCATCCCCTATGCTCTTTCATTTCTTTGCTAGCTGCTAATAACCCCTCCATGATTATAGGTGTCACTGTCACTCTTTACACACGCGCACATGCACACACACACACACACACACACACACACACACACACACACACACACACACACACACGTACACACACACACACACACACACACACACACACACACACACACACACACATGGATGGACACACACACACATACACATAAAGGGTCCAGTTTTTTATTTTAACTTACTAATATTTCTCCCTTTTAACTTGCCAACTGTAACAAAACTACACTTTCTCTTTCACTAATCAGGTTTCTGAATACTGGTACTTTTTATTGGGGTGCAGAAGACTTTCCATGTTCCATGGCACTGTTGTCATCCTCCTTCCTCTACTCATTATCTCCTATGCATCCTCTTGCTTTACTGGCCCCCCTTTTCTTACTGTCTTTTTGTACTCCACGGAAATTCATTCTGTCCCCATCCCCTTGATACCCTCTGCAAAAGTATAAACAATTTACCTATACAGATGCAGTTTCTTCTCCCAAAATATTACAAAAATTGCCTATCCATTTTTGTTTTCTTTCTGCTACATAAAGTGTAATTATCCATTTGATTCATCTGGTCTTGTCTTTCTCTTGTGGAATATTCTCATAGTCATCCCTCATTTTTGTCAGACAGTACTGACCCTTTCACCTCTTAAATTATTCCCACAGTTTCATACTTGTATATCTTAACTATTACATATTTTATTCCTCCATAGCATTTTATTTCTTCACCTACCCCATTTATTCGGGTCTATATTAGAACCAAACTTTCAAAATTTCGAGTGTTCTAATATTGAACCCTATTAATCGAAAATTTAAAACAGCGAACATACAGAACAGCAAATTTTTTCATAGGGAAAAAATTTGCTGTTCCAAAACACATGCACACAACACAAGCACACCAAACAAACAGCAATCCACACACATACACCTAAATTCTTACACCTAACCCTACACTAAACTATACATACACCACTAATTATCCACTTACCTTAACCCAAACCCTAACCCTAAGGTCCGTTACTATCGCACAGTCACCTCACCCGTGCCCTAACCCTAACTCTCCTAACCCGCCCTAACCCTCACATCCACACAATCGCACACTTACCTGACCCGAGCCCTAACCCTAACTCACCTACCCCACCCTAACCCTCATGTCCACACAATTGCACACTTACCTGAACCCGACCCGTATCTTTCCACCACAGCGCTGAAAATACCAAAGCAACAGAAACGGACAACCAAATTCTTTCTGTAGGAAAAAATTTGGTTTTCTGTTTCTTCGATATTTTCAACGTTTGCTGAAAACGGGTCGATACTAGAACACTCGAAATTTGAAAGTTCGGTATTCTAATATAGACCTATTTATTCTCACTGTCTTTCCCTCCTGTGCCCCATAGATACGGCTCTTTTCCTGTACCTCTTTCCCTAGTCCTGCTAACCACAGTAAATATCTCCATGCTCTCCTTCTCCAAATGCATAGAACTTGAGCTCATTCATTCTAGTCAGTCTCTTTTACAACATTTGTACTTTCTTGTTAAGAAACACCAATTAATCAAGAAAATCATAAAATTAGTGCCTCCATTTTCCTCTTTGTTCCACAATAAATTGCTGCTTTTTCTTTTTCCACCCAATGCTCTTTTCATTTTAGCTTTGTTCTAAAATAACTGTTTCATCTGTAGAATCCTAGTGTTCACTTGATAAATTTATGGGATATTGAAAAACAAAATGAAAGCTACAAACCAAAACTGAAAGAACACATATGAAACAGTTGTTTTAAGGAGCCCCCAACTCCTTTTATGTTGCTGTGCCTGACAACAATACAAAGTTACTTTAGCTCTGCATCATACACCCGGAGGTTAAAAGGCCAAGTCTTTCTCCTATACATCTGCAAACTTTGAGTTATAACCCATTTTGGAAATGTTTTCATTATGTCTTGATGGGGTATCAAATAAATGAGTCCACAAAAGTGCGAGCCGGCTGTTCACTTCTGGCAGAATTTATTTAGTAAAAGCCAAAAACAGATTAAGCACTTAATTACTTTTTTGGAAATGTATATACTTTATATGCTTAAAAATTCCTGTGTTTATAATTTTGTAATTAAAATCTAAAATATATCAACATGTTTACCCTTCATTTATAAACAATAAGAAAAAAATGAGTTCCTAAATCTCTTTAAACTTTGTTTGATTTAAAGACCAGAACACTGTTGATATTTAACTTATCTTTAATACCAGGATACTATTCAGCATCTAACAGGAGTTGCCAATGCAATTCCCTAGTTTCCAAAAAAATTCCCAGTTTCCACCCTTCTAATTTAGGCACTTTTTCTAATATAAAAAAATGAAAACTTTCTGAAATTCTTACACTCGTTAGAATGTTTAAATAAAGTTTTCTTTTCATTCTTTTCCCTCATAGAATATACATGCTTGTGTATTCTATATTAATGGGCTTCTTCAGTTTTCCCTATATAGTGTATGTATAATGTGTTGTATTTATATGTTTATGATGGTTTAGTTCAAGAGGTCAAAGTGATTGATCTTTTATGGCTCAAAAGTCTAGACACAAATCTCCATGGAGGAGTCAATATGAGACTAAATAAAGAGAGATAGGAGCAAGGCTGTGCTGATAACTAAGATTTTTGAGACCACTGCTCTTTTTGTTAGAATCTCTGAGATCTTTCTTGTTGAGTGATATATTTAGACAAATACATGCCAAAGGTCCATTATTTTCAATAATGGGTCTGATGGGGTATGAGTAATGGAATTAAAACTTATTTGGATCTGTTGTAGATACCTAGTTTTCTGAACTACAGTGAAGGCATTTTGGTCAAATGATAAGGTATTATCAACAAGAGTACTTAGAAGATACCCAGTTAGCTATCCGTTGCACAATGCTATGATTTTTATATTCAGATTTACAAGTCTATCAATAATGTCTGAATAGAGAATAGTGCCAAAGGCTTGCCAGGAGCAGATATGCTGTATGTACTACACAACTACTATGAACTGCTTTGGTTACTTTTTAAAAGAAATTAATGTGGTTAAAGAGACAGGACCTTCCTTTATGAAAGCTGAATTGTGGAGGGTCCAGGGTTAAGAGAGTCTCAATGTCCATATTAATGAGGGCTAAGATAATATGCACCATAATTTTAGATATGAGACTAATTTCTATAGATACTAGGGTTAATGGTTGAACCTCACTTGTTTTATGATATTATAATGGCTGTTTTCCAGGTTTCAGGAATATAACCAGTGGAGTAGCTTAGATTAAAGAGGTTAACTAAGGGTTCCGATAACCATGTCTGCATTGATAATTGGGCAACCTGGTATATTATCAGGGCCCATTGATGAGGCTTTCTTAATTTTTGAAAGGGCTGACAGGACTTGTTCTATAATAATTAAAGGGGATGGCTGAGATTGTTGAACTCAAGGAATAGCTATAACTGTAGATGGAGTAAAATTTGCAGTTAGGATAATAGCTATTTCCTTTGGGTTATAGTGTTCATTATTATTATGGACTAGCTCCAGACATTGTTGGCTACTAGTTGTTAACTTCCTGACCTAGTTAAACAAAGACTTGCATTTTTGTGTGTGTGTGTGTGTGTGTGTGTGTGTGTGTGTGTGTGTGTGTGTGTGTGTGTATGCTCGTGTGCATGTGTGTTTATATACAGGCTTGTGCTTCCTAATGGTTACCTTAAGCTCTTTGTTAGTTTGCTTAAGAGTGCTTTTAAAGAAGATAGAAAAAAACTCTTATAATCATTAAGCAATTTTGTTCTCTTGTTTTATAATATATTTATACTAGTGTTCCACCACAGGGTGTTTTTAAATTCCTCATTAAATTTGGTAGAGATAGGGGCTTCCTTATCAGTACAACTGTTTAAGTGGGAGTAGATGTCAGAGACATAGGTAACAGCTTTAGCGATGTGATTTATAAGAGAAGGATTGCAGTGGAATTTATTTAGGTCATCAAGTAAATGGAGAAGGTTTGCTTTTGATAAGACCCTAAATACAGAGGTATTTATGGGAGATGTACCACCAGTTTTAAAGGAAAAGGTTTCAAATTTATGGTCTGATTTAACAACAGAGTTCATCAACAAAGTGCCTGTGTAACAGGATCAAGCTTTGAGTGAACAACATTGTCAATAACCTTAGCAGTAAATTAGAAGTTAAAGATGGGGAAGTAGTTATCATGGCTCTGGGGGTCTAAAGCAGACTTTTTCAAGTCAGGGGGTCACCAAGGTTTCATTAAAAGCTGATGGAAGGGTCCCATTACTTATAAGAGGGAAAATATAATAAATCTTAAGGTGGAAAACACCAAGGCAGGGAAAAGTTAGTCTTGCTGGATATGGGTCCAAACTTCAGGTAGCAGATTACATGTCTTATACCAGACAGATGATAACAGCAAAATCAGAAAGATGAAATTCACAGTCAAATTTCAAAACATAAGGGTGAGAAATCAGCACAAGAAAGCAGCAAGGAAGGCCGACTCAGTACTGAAGCTGTAAGGAAGGGATCAGCAGTAAGAAATAGGAGGTATAATTCCTCCTTATAGACAGCTGGTTCATAGGTGAATACTAGTCTAATGACCACTACGGCCCTAATAAACCTTGCCATGCAACCCAAATATGACCCAAACCTTTGATTTATATAAATGGTGATTTACTGGCTGCCTTTGTTTATCACAGACATAGGAGCCAGACCAGGTGTGAATTTCCTATTACATATCCATTGGTCCAAGTTGCACTTAAAAAAGGATAGAGAAGAACTCTGCTTCACATTGACGGAGAGCCTCTGCAGAGAATGGGAATTCTGTGAGAAACATTGTCTCTCCAACATGACCTATTTATTTCACAAGCAAAATTGAGGTCAATAATCTAGCAGTTCAGATGCTATTTGTTTTGTGGGTATGCAAAAGGTTCATCAAAACAGGGTCCAGACATACCCTGAATGAATAGCAAAAATCACCTCTCAGAAGTCTGTATGATACCGAGTAAAGAGACAGGGCTTTGAGGTGATCAGCCTACATTGTCTTTACTCCCTGTTTTCTTTTTGTAAGGAACCTTTGTGGACATTCCAGTTGCTGCATGTGTCTGGTCAGGAGCGCTACAGAATCCTGAAAGCCCAAAATCCTGAAGACCAAAATCCTAACACCAAAATATCGAAAGTTCAAAATACTGAAAACTCAAAATACTGAAAATACACAGGATACTAACACTTGCTATATTCCAGCACAAGTACATACAGAAACAAATAAAACCCAAACAATATTACTCTTCTCCAAGTACAAGCAGGGGGGGAAGCCCCCCTTGCACCCCCACACCCCCTGCTACTTAAATATATCAACTCCGAGATTGCACTTAATGTAGTGAAGTGCAATCTCTGAGTTGATATATTTAAGTAGCAGGGTGTCTGCGGGGTGCAGTCCCCCACATGGGGGGTGCAGGGGGGCTTGCCCCCCCTGCATATAGTTTAAGTGTAATATGTTTCTGTATGTACTTGTGCTGGAATATAGGATGTCTTGGTATCCTGTGTGTTTTCAGTATTTTGAGTTTTCCGTATTTTGAGTTTTCAGTATTTTGAACTTTCGAGGTTTTGGACACAGGATTTTGGTGTTCAGGATCTTGGGCTTTCAGGATTCTGTAGTGTTCCCGTCTGGTCAGGTACATAATGAAGGGGGAATTATACTCTATGATGAGTCTGATGAGGGCAGAGTACAGTGGTATGATGACCTCTCTGGACCTTGATGCCATGCTCTTGCTTAAAAGTTGAGCAACACAAAAAGTTTTCTTACTACTTTGCACACATACTGGTCTAATGCTAGGTTACTATCTACTGGAACTCCCAGATTCCTGAATCAATGTTTAGGGGTGTTTTATTGATGACATAGCTACCTGGGGTGGTAGATGTCTCTAAGGGTACCATAATGCATTTCTTGGTACTGAATGTGAAGCCATGGCTTTGGCACCAAGCATTTGTCTGTATTAGACCTTCCTGAAGGGTGTTCTCATCTTGGGGGGGATTTATTGACTGCTCCCAGTTTGTAATTAGCTGTGAACTTGGTAGGCCAAAGGCCTTTGACATTAGCTTTGACATCTGAGAAATAGATGATAAAGAGGAATTGGCCCACCACAGAGCCCTGGGAGATTCCACTGGTGACTGACCTCTTTGTGGAGGTGGCCTGACCAATTCTAACCTCCTGCTCCTTATCAGTGAGCCAGATAGCTATCCCGCATGCTATAAAGGAGTTTATACTTAGTTCCATAAATCATGTTACAATGCCAGAGTGGGGTATTGTATGAAATGCTACAGCCAGATCTAGGTGGGCAGTAGGCACCATTTTGTTCCTCGTCCACTGCCTTAGTGACCTTTTCAAAGAAGTCCACCAGATTCACTAAGCATGACCTTCTTTGACAAAGCAAAACTTGGATGGATCCAGTGTCTGGAGGTCTCCTATATCCCTATTGATAATTTCCATGACAATTCTTCCATGGCTTTGCAAATAAGACTAGTCAGACTAATGGGTCTGTAGTTTCCAGGATCTGTTAAAGATCCTCCCTAATGAAGGGGAATAACTGTTGCAGTTCTCCATGCATGTGGCACAAAGTCTGTTTTAAGACTTTAGTTAAATAATGACACCAGACCTGATAAACCATATTTTAGACTATTCAGGAGACGAGCTGGGATGTTATCAGGGCCCATTGAGGCCATATTCTTGGCTTTAGTGAGTGCAACCAGTACATGCTGCTTAGTTATAGCTGGATGGGGTTATGTTTGAGGGTATATTTAAGGGGACTATTAGGGGTGAGGGGATAACGTTGAAACTGAATTTGTCCTCTAAGATGTTTGATATATCACCAGGCTTAGTGAATGTAGCACCATTAACCACCAGTTCAGCACATTGCTATGTGCTGTCCTTGAGGTTTCTGACATAGGTGTAGAAGGTCTTATGACTAGATTTCAGCTGGGAGGCTATCTTAACCTCAAAGTTGTCTTTACTTGATCTAATTAGCTCTTTAATTTGATTAGACTTTCTATCTTTATGGGAAATAACCTTCCTGATATTTTTCATAATTGTTGCCTTTTGTTGTATATCCTGTTTAATTTGGGATGCCACCAGGGTAGTTTGTTTCTAGGAGTATTCTTGGGCTTACTTCTGGTAGGTACAGTAGCCTCTATAAAGCCATTGACATGATTGTACAGCATACCTCTCAACCTCTTAGCACAAGAAATCTTGGCAAAGCCAAGAATAATGGGGGGAGAAAGGTAAAAAAATAGGGACAATTTTTGAATATTGCTCTTACACACTTAGAAAGTTAATAGGATAACAACCTTTGTGTTAACATGCATATTCTGTAGGGATTGAAGCCTGAAACTAAAAATTCTGTCATTATTTAATGATTTTAATCTTTAATGATTTTCCAGAAAACTGCAAATGTCTTAGAAAATCTGGACAACTGAGAGGTATGTTGTACTGAGTTTCTGAGACAGCATAGGTTGCTGTGTTATCTGGGTTTGGAGAGTCTTTGAATTTTGACAATCCATCAGTTAATAAAAGGTAATTTGTCTTAGAATAGCTCCTATGTCTTACTGGTTTTAATGGGATTATGAAGTTGATTTTGATTTTGAAGGAGACAGCTTTATGGCCGGACATTACCAGGGAGGATGAGACACTGGGGCGGGGGAGGGGGGTGAAGCATTCTCCCATATTTGCTAGCACAAGGTCCAGTATGTTGGTGCATCTGGTAGGTCTACTCACTATTTGGTCGGGGTGTTTGTATTTATAAATTACAGGAATATTTGTGTCTGTAGATTTGAGGCTGTGTAGGATTCCCAGTCTACAGAGGGTTAATTAATGTCTCCCATGAGCAGAGTGTTAGGTTGGATGATAAGTGTCTCCAGTAGGTCCATATATGCATTGTGAGCTTCTTGATAGTAGCCATTGGGGCATGACCTATAGCTGGCTAGGATATAGTGCGGTATTTTGTTTATGGTGATCTGCACATGGAGGGACCCCAGCACATGATCCTGTCTGATGTGTACTGAGACATCTCATCCTTTAGCCCTTTTCTCTGCAACTCCTGGTCCAAAGGTCTAGAAGGCACTAAACCCTGGCACTGCCAGGTTACTGTATGCTGCTTTAAACCATATCTTCGTAACTGCACAGACGTGTATATTTTTCAGTGTGAGGAGGGCTTGAAGGGAGTGTAGATTTTGTTTTTGTTTAGGCTCCTGGCATTGAGCAGTAACATCTTGAGGTTCAGCTGAGCTGATTTTGCTATGTTGGCAGCTTTGTCAATTTGGCATTACCTAAAAAAAGCAGTATGGGTGTGGATAAAGTTTTAGCCAGTATTTGAAAGCTAGAGGGAGAATGTGCAATGTAGTCTTTAACCATGTTCTTCCCAAGCTGACAAATATTGGACCTCCTTCAAATGACATCAGAAAGGCAGTTGTTGAAATCAATACTTTTTTGTTCATATTGTGGCATTATCCTCGGCGATGGTAATACGCTGCTCAGTGCTAGGCACATGCCAACCTGAGACACATAGTCTGTATGCTCCATAATGTCTCTCTTCATATAGTCTAGGAATGTACATCTCATGTCATTTACACCAGCATGGACTATGATGGAATCATACTGGTACCTGTGGTGTAGTGACTTGAGTGTGTGCCATTTGGTGGATTCTGGTTCCAAATAAGCAACTGATGGTTATCTTCTCATTGTACAGCCTGGTTAGAGGGGCATCATTATATCCTACAATGGAGTAACCTCTGATGAGAGCCCTCGGAAGTGTGTTTGCTTGCTTTAGAGGTTGAGTGTTTGTGGCTCCACTGAAAGTAACAGCATGTGTGGTATTAGGTGTTGTTTTTTCTAAGTGCCTTTAGGCTTGCTGAGACATAGCTTTGACAGCGGGTGGTCTAGGCAATATTTGTTGTTTAGGAAGATCACTTTTAAGTGCCTTAGCATACATTAGTGTATGTGTGTGTGTTGTGTACTATGTGAGGTGGGTGTTGTATGCGAAGTTTCGACAACCTGATGTGCACTTGTATGCAAGAGTTTAGCCTCTAGAGTCATTGTGTAGGTATACCTCTGGTTTACTGTGTTTGCTTCTTTAAGGATTAAGTGGTTGCCAGTAAACATGAGACAATTGCTACATTGTCTCAAGATGCCAATATCCACCAAGCTGGCTACAGAGAAATTCAGAATTGACTATTCATACTGTCTAATCCTTTCATTTGTGAGCTACAAAGGGGTGGTGTATTGGGGTTAGTAGGCTATTAAGGGTGCTTTACTGTAGCAGATTAGACCCCAGCTAGAAGTACTATGTGTAGCTTTGGAGATCTCATAACAGCATACATAGAAAAGACAGATTTCAGCGGAAGGTAACAAACCGATATACAGTCTGCAGCGGAAGTTATACAAAGAGGTTCACTTTTGCAATATAATGTTCGGTTGGTAGAAAATGCTACTGCACTAATAACTATATAATAAGGTCATTTTTTTCAAGGCATCCTACAATCATGTTATAACTGTATAAAGCCTCAGTCAGGCCCCACATGGAGTACTGTACGGCTACAGTTATAACACTGAAGCCATGAAAATGTTAGAGTCCAAAATTCATCAAAAAGCAATCACCTCTGTGAAAGCAAAGATTTACTTCAAATGGCTGACTAAAGTAACTCTGTTGCCATAAAGACACGTTGTTAGAAGCAATCCATCCATCCACAACCCCTTTTTTCCCATTTTTGCACATGGGTCAGGATGTCACACCAGCAGTGACAATCATCTAAACAACAGTGACAAACATCTAAAAAGCTAATAAAACAGGACAAATTCCAATGCTACCAGTCTGCCCTAGACTCCTCCCAACACAGCCCCAAACAATTCTGGTCCTCCATAAACTCCATCCTCCACCCAGGTAAAGTCAGTATCCCTCCTCCTAACATCCCTCACTCCTCAGAAAATATTGCTACCTCATTCAACACACACTTCACACAAACCATACTATCACTAGCTAAACAACACAACCCCCTCCCCTCCAACTCACACCTTCAACTACTAATCTCCCCACTGCCTTCTCTTTTTCTCCTGTACCTATCTCCAACATAAAAAAAACTCTTAACTAAATTTAAGCCCACCAAATCAGCAGCAGACAACCTCCCAAGTGAATACCTACAAATCGCAGCTGATGGTCTGGCCTACCTAGTATCCATCTTGATTAACTGATCCCTGTTAGAAAGTTACATTCCCACACTGTGGAAACTATCACATATAATTCCCCTCCACAAAGGCAGACCCTCCACAGAACTAACCAATTACCACCCCATAGCTATTCTCTCTTCACTCTCCAAAATACTAGAGAGATGCATATACTCTCAGGTCTCAGACTACCTCCTTACTAACAACCTCTTTTCCAATACTCAGCATGGTTTCCGACCAAACCATAGAACCACCACTGCCTTACTCTCCTTTACTAACACTATCCTTCAGCATAAAAACAATAGCTATCTCTCCTCTGCTACTTTCCTAGACCTATCTAAAGCATTTGACATGGTCCCACACAAACAACTCATCTCTGTCCTCAATAACCTATCCTTCTCTCAATCAGTCACCAACTGGTTTCAGAGTTACCTGTCTGACCGCCAACAATCCGTTGTATGGCAGAATGACATATCTCCCCAACTACCTGTCTCCATAGGGGTTCCCCAAGGATCCATCCTTGGACCCCTACTCTTCTCTGTTTTCACCAATAATCTAGCCTCTGCCACCAAACATGGCACACTCATACAATATGCAGATGACTCAACCATCATCTGCTTAGCCCAGTCCCTACCCAAACTGCAAAAAGTCACACAGGAAGCCTTTTCCTCTGTTGAAACTTGGTTATCCGATGCCCAATTAATACTCAACCCAAACAAAACTAAACTACTCATCTTCCAACCCACCAAACATACTCAAAACAACTCTCACTTTAACATCACAGCAAAAGACAACACCACTATATACCCAACTAAACACACCAAATTGCTAGGAGTGGAAATAGACAATAAACTAAAATTTGACATTCACATATCCATGACCATAAAAGAAGTCCACAAAAAACTAGGAGCGTTATGCAGAAATAAGCAACTTCTCACCAAAGCAGCAAATATTTCAATAGCAAATTCCCACCTTATCTCCACCCTACTTTATGCCTCTCCAATATATACCAACCTAAGGCAATGCGATCTAAACAAGCTAGAGACCTGCCACAACAAAATTGCCAAATTCGCCACGGGGCATCCTACTGTAGTCACCACTGTCTCTCACTTGCTGAACTGGGCTGGCTTGAACTCCCTCACCTCCTTCAGTGGTATCAACTCTCACTCGCCCATGAACTAGTAAACCATCTACTAAATGTCCCATCCCTCCAGAATCTACTACAACTCTATCGCACCACCAGACCACTAAGATCCAGCAACAAAAATCACTTGCAGATCACTTAAGCCAATAACTCTGCTGGTGAAGCAATATTCTTTTGCACCATAGCCAAATTATGGAACTCCCTCCCACCCACAATTACGTCCATACCATCATGCACCCACTTCAAAACTTTACTAAAAGCGCACCTAAAACATGCTGGCTATGCTCTTGCAACTCCCACTCTAATATCATCCACCCCATCCAACCACTACCTTTCTTTCCTCTCCACTAACTACCTTCATTATAGCAAGCTAAGATGCTCATAAGCCTAGTACTTATTATACAGCAGGAACTTCTTATTGTAACATTTGTTAATGTCTGTTATGTACTTCACAGATAAAGATTCTAGTTGTCTACTGATGTACTATGTTCTTCACCTGTAAATATGTTGTTAGTAATTTCTATGTTAAATTGTTAATCGCTATGTAATCCAATGTAACTACTGTCTGTTTATTTTAACTGTGGAGCTTTTCTCCCCGGGCCTCTGCTGAAAATGGACCTATGTCCAGTTGGACACTCCTGGTCAACAAATGTAAATAAATAAATAAATAAATAATCTAGAGGCAGTGTTAACACCACCAGATGGAGAGTCCTGCCATGGTCCTTGATTGAAAATATGTTTTTTGCCATTTGTCAACCAACTTCAATTTTCTTGTTAAAATTACTGTATACAATACACATGTAAAGAAACAAAAATTCTAAGCACAGCGGCTTCACTATGGCACAAATTATCAAGCCAAACAGAAGCTAGGAGCCTTTACCTCTTTAAAGGAGAGAATAACCACTTTTTTACTGACAGGACACACAGACCATATTTTATTGGGATACAGACTTCTTGATAACCTCTTCTGAAATTGTAGCATTTTTCTTAATGACAATGTTGTAACAGTGTAAAATAGCTTGTTGTACTGTCATGATATGATGCAGAAGGGGTACATCGTTAAGACTTTTATAAACCTCAGAGGAGTCTATTGAGTTCTCAGGTGCGCACACTTTCAATAACTAACTAATTAACTAAATGTATATGTACATAAATAGGTCAATAAATAAGCAGATGTGTGAGAAAAAGAGAGTGAACACTAAGAATATAAGGTCTGTGGTCCTTGGAGATACAAGGGCCTGTTAATTCACAGAAGCTGTGGTAGAGGCTTGAAAACTTTTCACAACTGGCAGAAAGAAAAGGAATAATGAATGCATTCATGAACACGTAGCATGAGACAAAGACAGTGTAAGTGAAATAGTCGTTTAGATTTAAAGGTCCTGCATGTCATCCAGTAATTCAAGAGCAAACTAAATGTATCACATGATGTTCATGTGCCTCGGAGTATATATCTTTTTACCATGTTTACATTTGTTAAACTGCAGACATTAGACAGTTCTGGGTGAACAGGAATTTTCTCAATAGAGTAAGTGGTGTTCAGTTACCAAACAGTTTTCATTAAAACTATGCTATAGTTTCTGGATTTTTGTTTAATGTAAGCATAACATATGGGTAAAAGCATAGTCTAGCAACACATGAGTAGACTGATTCATTTCGGTTATAAATCATAAGCAAAGCGAATGCAATACCAGAACACACAACTATTTTTAATGTTAAAAACAAATAAGCGCTTTCGTCCCAAACTTAGTGTATAGGAACTTCATCAGATTTACAGTTGTAATGATGATTTAAGTCAGTTTATTAGATTCTCGTTAACCATACTGTGGCACTTTGAGAGCAGCAGGATGTAATGTCATCACTTTGAAGTGATTTAAACTACTGAAACAGGAAATACTGTAAATCTGATGAAGTTCCTATACACTAAGCTTGGGGCTAAAGCGCTTGTTTTTAACAATAAAAATAGTTGTGCGATCTGGTACTGCATTCACTTTTTCTTATTTTTTGAGTTTGGAATTGTTTACAGTTTGTTGGCGGATTTATTATAAATCATATTTTGTCTCTATCTGTTTGTGACATTATATTTGAATGGCACACAGTGGTCACTTGCTGACCTTTAATTCAAACAGATAGAAAACAGAATCAAAGCAATCCTATATCCAGAAGGGACAATGAAAGAACCTCAAGAGCAAGGCCTTGTTATTTATATGCAACAATGTTGCAATGCAGCACCTAAAACATTCACAACACACTGTTTCTGCCTTATTTTATGTAATTTTGCATGAAGCTTTGGAGGAAATAAACGGAAAGACTGTGGTAACATATTACTATTTGGTAAGGAATACTGCTTTTTATGTTTCAGCAAGCAGGTATGACAGCTCACTGGTTATTATGACTTACTGTAAGATAAAGCAAGTTTAATATGTACATGAAATTCACTGTACTCTGCCGTTTATAATGAGTATTCACTGCATTTCATTTTTAACAATAGATATAGGAAATCAGTTCATAGACTGAAAACGTGGCTGACATTTTAGTTTGGCAATGATGCAAAGGTGTACTATCTGTGCATATGTGCTATATGAATTCCTGTAAGCTATAAAAATGAACAGTTGCATTAAATCTTCTTTTTATTTCTTTACAGGGTCACAAAGGTCGGCCAGGTGTTCTTGGTGAACCAGGTCCACAAGGACTGACAGTAAGTATAGTATATTGTAATGTTTGAGTATTTACAAAAACACATTTGCTACAGACTTTACATGGTATTTGTTTCATTATGTATTATATGGATAAGGCTTAGTAACCAACAAACCTTTTTAGGGATATCTGGGGATCAGTCTCTATACAATGAGGTACAGAAAGTCATTGAGCAAAGCTGATGAATGTAAATTATTAAAGTTATTTAGTTCAAATATCATTGATGAGTTTTAAACAGAGTAAGTGCTGCACAGAACTGAAATATTTCTATTAATCATCTGGGAAGTAACAGTCCATATTAACAGGAAAAGGGCACTGAATGACCTAGACATCAAGGATGGGCAGGACCTAATGGTTAATGGGTATGACTAACATTTTCAACAGGACAGGGGAAGGAGACTAGAGCATAAGTGAAGGGAAGAGATTTAAGTAATTGCTTAAGTACTCCCAGAGTAATTTGTCACATTGTGAGTAAGATGCATAACTAAGTGTTTGGTGGGGGGGGGGGGGCAGCAGAGTGGATGTGGA
This sequence comes from Protopterus annectens, assembly GCF_019279795.1. Lineage (NCBI taxonomy): Eukaryota > Metazoa > Chordata > Ceratodontiformes > Protopteridae > Protopterus > Protopterus annectens. The sequence goes on along the minus strand of NC_056727.1, from coordinate 1,000,662,465 downwards.
AGGCCTGATGATGAGGTGGGTGGAGAAGATAACCATGCCCTGGGATTGCAGACTGAGTGATGGGTGGGAGAGGAAGAAAGGGAATGGTAGTGGTGCTACTACAGGAACAGCAGCGTCAAAGGGATAATTATGGTGTAGAGGGGGAGAAGTGATGGATTCAGAGAAGCACAAGAAGATCAGTTATAGGGAGTTTAAAAAGGAGTGAGGGCAGTCATATTTCTGAACTCTGAAGTTACATAATCTGCATTTATTTTACATTCTTACCTACTGTGATGTGTTACTCTCTGGTGGTATATAGGATACCTCTGACTGGTTACACAACTCATCTTCTCTCTCTCTCTCTCTCTCTATATATATATATATATATATATATATTTAGTATATATTATTATATATACATATATGTGTATATGAATGGGTATATAGGTTTGAGTGTGTATGTGTGTATGTTTGTTATAAAATCATTCCACTGTATTTTTTAAATGAATAGATGAAGAGGGTGTGTTGTTACTTCCATATGCACATATAGTGATATAATCATATGACTGATAATCTATAATATAATATTAGCTGCTGAGAAGAACATGCCTCACCTATGTGATCAGCCAATATTTTATGCAGCAAACAACAGCAGTTTTTGCAGACCATTGATTATATTAGAGTACAGCTTGTCTTTATTTATTTATTTTTCAGTGGAGCTTGTCTTAGGGTTTTTCTGTTTTTTTTTTTTTGCTTTTGGAAAGCACAGTCACACATGTTGCTTGTGGTATATTTCCTTGTCTTGTATCTTTAAGATGTGTAAGTAAAGTACCTGGCTGATACATTCCCACAGAGACATTACTGACCGTGAATAATATCACAACTTGACCATATTAACAGCATGATCAGAGTACTAAAAGACAATTTTATATTCACCAACAGATATGGGAAATAAGCACATAGTTTTCAACACACAATGCAAATGTAAAATATGTAAAGAATAATAAAGTTGTAGCGAGACAAACATGTACCAGTTAATATCCCCCTTTATTATAATAAACCATAAAGTATGCAAACTAGTGTCTCAGGTGTCTATCTTTCAAGGTTACCAAACATATTAGATCAACCACTTTTAGAGTACAAAGACAGACAGTTATGCAAATAATCTATTTATTAATTGTGCTAAAAACTACAGTTCTAAAAGTCTAAGCACTGGTAAAGCAGAAGTTAAACTTACTAACTCTGAAATACATTAGCAAGAAATAACTGTAATAAAACTGTCATGACTCAATATATAATTATCTATATAAATGCAAATAAACATATAGGAATACCATTAAATAAGGCAAAATAAGAAAACAGATACACGAATAATTGCAAAGTTTATGTTAATAATGCAATATTCTTACCTCTTAGACAAAGCATAAAATATTTGAAAATATACCCAGCATCCTTTTAGTTTGGGACTTATATTATATGACTTCACTTATAAAAAGACAAAATACTTCAAACCTTTCTTGCCTCTTCCGTGTTCTGACCTAAATATATTTATTATATGGACAGAACAATAGACATCATGGCTATTGTAGCAGTAGACTTTACCACCAAAATATTATTTACCATTGATAATATGTACCTTAAAGGGGAATTATATACACAGAAATGGGGCCTCACATCATCACAGTAGGTATCAATCCAAACACTGCACTCAGTATCCTGTACAAAGGGTGTACATGTCAGACTGGATTGTTAGATTGTGGAGTCTGCATTTGCTGTGAAAAGGTTTAAGCAGCTTAGGGTGGGACTTTCCTGTTCATACGTTAAAAGGTAAGTACTAGACTAGATACCCCTGTGGGCTATTTTAAGCCTAGCCAATTTCCCTTTAGGTGCTTGAATTAACCTATTTCATTTGCTGTTAGACTGGCCTTACCTATCCGATGGTTGATAATTATATATTATCCCTAGTGAGAATAACTGTCATGCAAGCTAACTTGATTTTAAAAGAGACTGAAATAATAACTGGTATCTCGCTGATCCTCAGAGATGGGCTGGATGCCTTTTTAAGCAAGAATGTTTGGGATCTTCTAGTGAATGGCTGCCTTCTGAGTGTGATCATTTGAGGAAGGCAGAATGGGATACTGGGTAGGAGTACAGAAATTCAAAATGCTACTTTAAGCTACTACATTCCTCCCCAACTGCCTGCTGTGATGGATGTCAGTCTTTTAAATTTGGAGAAATTCTTCCCCAGCCATTTTGCTCAGGGAAGGCTAATTTGATTGGGCGTCATGACTGTCATTATGGAATTCTGGAACAGGTTTCATCTCCCTCTATTTTTGGTGTCAAAGACCTCAGAACTGATTCTAATAGTCTAGAACTGATTCTAATGGCTTAATCCCTGAGAAGAAGATGTCTTCTGTCCTTCAGTCTTTAAGGCTGCTGATGTAGGCATTAGTGGGAAGAAGGTTTCCATTGAGAGCTTGAATAAATTCACTGAAAGGAGGGAAAAGGCTGAAAGGCTCTCCTGCTTCTCTTTTGTGCACTGGATGTATTCATCAAATTTTGGCCTAAACACCAAAAGAACTGCAAAAGGGTACAGTCAAAATCTTACTTACCTTGATATTCATGGCGAAGGGCATTATTTGTAATAACAAGCGATGGCATGTAGTATTAACAGATTCTTCTGTTCTGTTCATTCTATATGAGATGTTGAAAATTACCAGTGGCATGAACAAGCTTGAATTGGAGGCAGAGGCCACCTATCATATCTTGTCCTCACTGTCTAGTAAGGTCTCATTTCCCCATCTGAGAAGAAAAACATGTGCTTCTGGTAGTTTATTGCCATTACAAGATAAAGTGGAAGAAGTGAAAATTTGTTTTCTGAAGTGGTCCTGTTCCATGGCCTCCCTGTCTAGACAGCTGATCTATTAGATTTTAGCATATGGTTACCCTTTTACACAGCCATGGATACTGTCTCATTATGGCACCGAGTTATAGTAACATGTAGTATAATCCTACCTGGGCGGATGTGTTGCCTTCTTCTGTAGACACTAGCATGTCTATCCATATCAAGGTGGTGCTAGTTTCTTTGAGTGAGTCTATAATTACTGGACTTGGCACATTGGTCTGACCTGTTGCCTTGCACTGTTTATCAAGATGAAGTTAATGTCCAATCTTATGTTGTCTGATCCACATCATCCACTTCCTGGATTGACGCTAGGTGTGCAGATATTTAACCCTATGTCTGAAGGATCAGCATAAGGTCAGTATATGAAGTACCTGTACAGAAGGTATGATTTTTATGCTGCCGTCATTATAAAGGTCAATGCTCGATGGGCTGGAGTTAGGTGACCCAGCACTTTAATACTTGCTGTTATTTGGTCTGACATCAGACAAGCCTACACCAAGTAGTTCTGTGCTTGGGAAGCCTGCATTTGCTTGCCATTTGCGTGTCAGGCAGCAGTATCACTGGTGGTTTAGGCTTACAGTAGACCTGGTACTAGATTTCTAAAGGTTGATTTTTTTGCAAATATAAGGCCTAAAACACTGAGCTTATTTGGTTAAGGAAATTCCCTTTGGTCCAGATACTTACAGCTGCCAGTTGATCATAACCAGTTAGAATAGACTTCAGGTTCAGAATCTGTATGTGTGTGTGTGTGTGTGTGTGTGTGTGTGTGTGTGTGTGTGTGTGTGTGTGTGTGTGTGTGTGTGTGTGTGTTTGTCTGTGTGTGTTTGTGTGTACGTATTTATGTATGTTTGTATGTATGTATTGTATGTATGTATTGTATATAGTAAGCCGCTGTGCTTAGAATTTTTGTTTCTTTACATGTGTGTGCGTGTCTGCGGTGTGTGTGTGTGTGTGTGTGTGTGTGTGTGTGTGTGTGTGTGTGTGTGTGTGTGTGTGTGTGTGTGTGTGTGTGTGTGTGTGTGTGTGTGTATGTATTTATGTGTGTTTGTATGTATATATGTGTGTGTGTGTGTGTGTGTGTGTGTGTGTGTGTGTGTGTGTGTGTGTGTGTGTGTGTGTGTGAGGGGGGGGGATGAACAAATATCTGAAGTAGTAGAACACACTTTGTTCCTCTTCTGCCAATGATCAAGGTATGTTATCTATTCCTGAAGACATGTCTAGGATTGCAGTAGTGCAGTTTTCCCACGTTTACATGTTATGAACCTTTTTAACTGAGAAGAAACTGTGTGTGTGTGTGTGTGTGTGTGTGTGTGTGTGTGTGTGTGTGTGTGTGTGTGTGTGTGTGTGTGTGTGTGCACGCATGTGTCTGTGTGTGTGTGTCTGTGTGCGTGCGTGTGTGTGCATATGTATGCGTGTGTGCGCGTGTCTGTGGTATGTGGGTGTGTGTGTGCGCATTTGTGCGCGTGTGTGTGTGTGTGTGTGTGTGTGTGTGTGTGTGTGTGTGTGTGTGTGTGTGTGTGTGTGTGTGAGACAGAAACAGCACACGTATGCCAATGTGTATATCTAGGGAACAGAAGTACAGTGAGGAAGCCTGCCCTTTCTCTAGGTCCTCAAAAGAAGTAGGCATCAGTGGAGAAAGCTGAGGAGAGGGAACCACTGATGTGGACATGCTGAAAAAGGCAGGCATCTTTGAGCTGAAATCATCAAAAAGAGGGCTAGGGGAGCTAATAATAAAGGTGGTATCTGTGGCCCAAATGAAATCAGGGCATTTGGCCACAGACTCGTGGTGCATTCTGTAAGAGTGTGTATATACATAGATGTTTGTGTTTGTGTGTGTGTGTGTGTGTGTGTGTGTGTGTGTGTGTGTGTGTGTGTGTGTGTGTGTGTATTTTTTTTCTTCTTGAGCAATGAGCAGTTTGTCCTTAGCTAGAAAGGCTCATAATGTGTGAAGGTAAGAAAACTGCATTAGTGAAACTCTAGACAAGTAGTTAGGAACAGACATCATACATTTGTCATTGAGAGAAGAAGCCTAAGGAATGTTCTGCTATCACAGTAATTTGTTTGCTACAGGGGATCTCACCTTTTGATGGCAAATGGAGAACTTCACCACTAAAGAAACAGAAATCAATATTTTGAAAAAAAAAAATAATTAGCTGGTAAAAACAGGTAGATGATAGGATCAAGTTGTGTTTCATACTTCAAATATATGACAAATAAAACTTTGGGAGTATCATTCTATTCCACATATAGTAAGGGCCAATATTAGCCTAGAACAAAGCTTCAGATGATGAGAACAAGTTACCCAGCTGTCTAATAGCTGGGGAGGCATAGTCTTGTATGTCCTGCTGCTGGAGCATCTTAAACTATGGTCGGTTATGCTACCTCTGGCCTGTGAATTTAGAGGGTTATCTCAAATCTGCCTTAGCATGAATTTCAGTGTGTCAGACTTTCCATAATATGAACTTCAGCAGTCTACTGTCAGTCTCCCAGTACCATATACATAAAGGTCAATTTACTGTAGAGGATTATAAACATGAAGCTCAGATGTCTTTCATATCAGCTACCTCTCCTCATGTTCTAGTCCTTTGTGCAGACTATAGATAATAAGGTGAAGAACTTTTTTTTTATTAATATTCCCTCCCATAATACCAGAAATACAAATATGTTGGTTATACACAGAGATAAATGGGAAGTCATTTAGCTGAAGCATCTATTTGACTATGATATATTTCAAGGACTTTTACGTAACCAGTAATAATTTTGTGGACAATCAAGCAAATCAGTTCATAAAAAAAAATAATATAGGGTTTTGTGTGTGTGTGTGTGTGTGTATGTGTGTGTGTGTGTGGAGGGGGTTATCTGGATGGGTAATAACTTTATTGCCTTGTGTGAAACTTTTGCCACATCTAAAAACTCTGTTACCCCCCCTCCCCAATTCCAAAATCAGCACCTAGTGAAATGATGCTAAACTTTTAATTTTGAGTTTATGAAATTACACAAAATATTCAGATTAATTTCTTGACATTTATTTTTGTGGGGAATTGCAAGTGCAAAATATTCTTCTTTATGAAGAGTTTCAAGACTTTATAACATTTCCAGACTATGGGACAGATGTAGTTGAGCAAGGCTGTTTGGAGAGCGATGGTTACTATGTGCACCTGTGGTGCTTCCTTCTCTGGAGAGTTATTAGAAAAGGATTGCCCTAGGTCAGACTTATATCCAGTGCATCACCCTTGGGGTATTTTAACTACACATGGATGTGGATGTTCCTGTATATCTTAGTCTAATGAGTCAAATGACATATATTCATACTATTCTCTGTGGAAGTGGTGGTAGAATTGTGATCACCAAATGTCATCACTTTTATAACTACAAATTGTACTGACTATACTGGGGTGACTGACTGGTTCAGCCTGCTAATTGGAATATCTGTTAAAGGCAGTGTACGCAGTCATAGGAAGAAAGGATAACCTTCCAAAGGTAATGTTGAAAGTAGGTTTAGGAGAGCATCTTGTGTCAAATTAGTCTTGGATATCTCCCATTTGTGGAAACATGCCATATCCCATGTAAAACAGACTGCCTCCAAATAAAGTAATCGAGTATATGACAAATTGTAATATATTTCCAGTTTACTATGTGTTATGTTTTTTGTTTATCCCTCTGCTTCAGCCATCCCGATGGGGGGTGACAGGTAAGAGTAACTCTGATCTGTTTCAATAGGTTTCTGTAGCATTTCCATAAGTAGTAGAGAAAATGATTGTCTTGCAAACTAAATGCTTGTTTTTTTTTTAAAAACTTTATGATTAATGTGTTTGAACACCAATCAAGAACCATCGTGTTTTAAAGTAACAGCAATGTCATTTGTGCCTTAACACATTGTAAAACAATTCCATTTTTCTCTTCTTAGGGTCCAAAGGGAGACGTAGGAATTTCCGGTGAGCAAGGCATCCCAGGCCCTCCAGTAATGTATTTATTTATTTATTTGTTTATTGTATTTTGTCTTAACTTGAAACATGTTAGTATTTCATATATGATTCATAGAACTCCATGGGCACTACATATGAAAATCCATGTCTTAGTTTCACATGCCCATATTAACAGCTACATGATTTAGTCAACCTGGAAGTAATATATCAAGGTTTGTATGCATTCGAATGATTTTTTTATAACTTTTGTGACAGAATGTGAGCATGTAACTTCCTAGAAAAATATCTGTGAATATGTTTGGATGTAGAGTTAGAAACAGAAGCAAAACATAACTGCTTGTATGCTCACTCCTCAATCTTAATTGCAGATTGCATAGTGTTAAACTGCATGTCCTAAAGAATCAGAAATATAAACTGAAAGGTAAGTAATGGAAGCAAAGAGCAGCTCAACATAAGGAGCATTGATTGATTACCTATCTTCCATATAATGGAACATGTGTAGAAAGATGAATAAGTCAAGAAGTTGGCCAGCATTGCTTCACTACCTTCCAATCATCTGGTAGGTTTAAAAAAGTAAAACTGATGCAGCTTCCCTGTGCGCAGCACCAGTTTGCCTTCACAACTCCCAGGTACCAATGCATATCTGGTTAGGATGGTTTGGTGCTGCAGAAAAAATATTTTCAAAGAATGAAGTTACTTCTTCCAAGACAAGCAGATCCTGCGATGCTGCAGCTGAAAGATGGGTCTGCAGGTTACTGAGTGTAAAAGAATGACATACACGAGGGCATGTTGTTCTAAGAACCAATCTGCCCAATGACAAGTTAGAAAACAAATAACTGAGTTACCCATCTCATAGAAAATATAGGCAGGTTATTCAATAACCCGAGCAGGAACTGTGCAATAAAGTAATACATCATCATTGATTTATTTATGTTAATGCTTCAGCATTCTCCATTTATGCCTAGTTTGTTTTGCAGTACAATAGATGAAGCAAAAAAGTCTCAAACAGCAATTCATCAAACCAAGAATTAATGTCAAAACAAAGCTTGCATCTGATAAATAAATATAAAAACTGAGTGCTTTAATTCTAGCTGGATGACCTAAATGTAGGTATCTTCTAACATTTTTAGTAAAAAAATGAAGTTGATTATTTTAAGCTGCAATTGTAATAATGTAAGTGCCTGTTAAATCCAGAGACTGGTGTAGTACACTGTATTTACATATCACATATTGGAGTTAACACTGCAGAGCCTCTGCATTTTGTGTAGAACAGAATCACAATGGCAGAGCAGTAATGTTTCTTAGTAACATTCAATGCATTATTGCAAAGGTATATTTATGACCCTGAGATATTTGGTCCAAAGCTAGCTATGCAGTGAAGCAAAGGTACATCTCTACTTGATTTAGAAAAATTGAATGGTTCTAGACATCACACCTCATTGGTCTAGTTTCATTTGGTTGTGGATAAAAGTTCATCAGTCATAAACAAACTGTATTACTAAAAGGAGAGACCACACAACCTTGGAAACTGGGTATTCAAATTTTTCGTGATGGTATGTGAAGATAAGAGTTAGAATATATAAGTAACGGAGGGGTTGAAGCTTCCCATACTTTTAACAGGTTGTAGTTGTTATCAGTAACTTTTTTCTGTCCAGTCATATGTAACACACTCAAATGAGCCATAAGTTCTAGAATAAGACCTGTTACAAAATCTTTTTAAGTAACGTTGCAAATCTTCAACTGAGTTATTAGAAGATAAGACAAATGGAACCATACAAATGGCTACATACTTGGAGAGTAATAGAGACTTTAACAGATGACCTACTGAGGAAAGTTATGGATCAAAAACTGATCCCTTGTGACTGTACTGGTGATTTCCATTGGTACTGTACATGTCATATGAGCTCTTTGGGCTCTGCTCATTAACCAAACAGTTATCAGTATCTAACAAACACCTGGAAATGTTAAAACAACTTGATCTGGAACAATACTGAAAGCTTTTTCCAGCTCACAAGAGCCCAGTTGTGTGTGAATCATGCAGTCTAGTGCCTCTCTTAAATGCCTTTTAAAAGGGAGCCAGATTTTTTGAACATTGGCTTTTCTTGGATAAACTATATTAATAGCAATATCTGTCAATGCAGTACATATTGTCATGAATTAATGTGTTAATCAGTAATCATTAATTTAATTTATTCAAAAGACTAATTAAAATAAGATAACTATAATCTGCAGAATCTGATATTGGAAAACATTATTTATAGGTACAATGCATTCCTCCTTCAATGAGAGTTGCATATAACCATTTATTATTATTTCATTACAGACAGTAAGAAAAGGGGAGATCAAGAGTGGAACATATTTATGTTAAATTGCAACAAAAAAATAATTTGGTGTCATAAGTAAAGATGCTTTACTTTTTGTTTAAAGGGACAAACCCATTGTCTAAAATTCAGACTGCTCTTCTTTGTAGAGGCAGTCAAAAAGATTTAGTCCTGTCCACTTTGGAATGTCATCTCCAATCCCAGACATCTTTCCTCATGAGCACCCTGTTCTAGGCACTGTGTTACATATTGTTGTAAAGAAAAAGTTACTGATCAGGAAGTTACAACATGTTAAACTCTGTGTTGCCACCTTTTTTCCCCTTTCCTAGCTTTCCTTACATAGGACTCCCGTTGTGAAAGCTGTGATCTCTGCCATTTGACTAGAGGTGCAAAGAAGAGCAGACATTTCCAGCTTCAAAGATGTTTCTTTCCTTGCAGCACACACACAGAGCTTTGCTAAGATGTGTTATAGCATCTGGAAGCTGTAAAACCATTTCAGAAACATCCACACTTCCAAGATAGCAATTAGTTGACCCCTAAGGACAATGCAGTAGGATTCCTAGTCCTGGTTTTCACAGACATTTTGTCTCTGGTTGCAATCAGAACTGTAAGATACAATCTTTATGGCCTAAACCAGGGAATTTAATTTCAGACTGTATTTCAAAGTTAGCTGGACTGAGGTTAACCTCTTCTCTTCCAGTATCCTCTGTTATAATATATTAATTTCAACAGTTATAATACAGTCTCACATACAAGCATATTTCATTTCTGTCCAGCAGGACCCACTGTTGGTACATTTTTAACAAAAGCAGCTTTACAAATACATTTTCAACACAAGCACCTGTACAAATCAGTTTGATATAAAAATTAGATATAATTCTTTACAAAAGTTCATCTAGCTATGCTGGTATATGCTACACATCCACTGCCCTACTCCTGGTATAGCTGGCACTACCTCACATCATCACAGTAGGTATCAATCCAAACACTGCACTCAGTATCCTGTACAAAGGGTGTACATGTCAGACTGGATTGTTAGATTGTGGAGTCTGCATTTGCTGTGAAAAGGTTTAAGTAGCTTAGGGTGGGACTTTCCTGTTCATACGTTAAAAGGTAAGTACTAGACTAGATGCCCATGTGGGCTATTTTAAGCCTAGCCAATTTCCCTTTAGGTGCTTGAATTAACCTAATTTGCTATTAGATTGATCTAACCCATCTCATGGTTGGTAATTATATATTACCCCTAGTGAGAATAACTTCATTCGAGCTAACTGGATTTAAAAAGAGACTGAAATAATAACTGGTGTCTTGCTGGGCCTCAGAGATGGGCTGGATGGCTTTTTACGCAAGACTTTTGGGGGCCTTCTAGTGAATGGCTGCCTTATGAGTGTGAGGATTTGAGGAAGGCAGGATGGGATACTGAGTAGGGGTACAGAAATTCAAAATGCTACTTTAAGCTACTATATTCCTTCCCCACCTGTCTGCTGTGATAGATGCCAGTATTTTAAATTTAGAGAAATTCATCCCCAGCCACTTCCCTCAGGGGAAGGTAATTAATTGAGAGTCATGTTGGGAGTTCAAGTTTGAAAGCACATGAGATGTCATTTGGGGTGAAAAGAGTTCAGCAGTGTTAGCAGTACAAACTGTAGCAAGGAGGATGCCTATAAGGAGCAAGAAATATTTCCTGTTTTTGTTCTGAGTCTTCTGCATTGCCTGGGAGACAGATCACCAGGCTCTCTGTACCTATTTGGCTGGATGCAGAAAACAGCAAATGTGTCTAGATCCCTAATAAGAGTATCACATTTTAGAGGGTTATCTTTTATGTGGAAGGATCAGGGATGTCTTTGTTTCCTGTATAGCACTATACTATATTTTTAGCACAGAGTTTGATTCCATTGTTGCGACACCAACAACCAGTGAGGTTTGGACCTTCTTGCAGCATAAGAATGCCAGTTGGGCAGATAATGACACTAAGTTTGCAAGTTTGCAGTCACCAGCAAACTTTCTGAGCCATAGACTGTTCATGTCAGGTTGGACATCAGAAAAGTGTATGATAAAGTGGAGGGGACTTTGGTACATGTCTTGTGATAAGCCTTTTAGAGGAAATTGTGTCACTATCTCTGTGTGTGTTTTGTCAGTAAGTCAGTTTGCTATCTAATAGGATACATGGGGGTTAATTCTCTAACACCAAAATGTGAGATTGTACCAATGGTCTTAGCTTTTTCCACATAGACATTTTATGTTGATTAGCTATTATTCAGAGTTTCAATCATCTCCTCAAAGAAGTCCAAAAGTTTCAGTAGACAGGACCTGCTCTTTACAAGTATTGAGAGAAGGAGACCGAAACTGATCATAGTAAAGAGTAAAGAAAGGTGAAACTGCTAAATTAAGACATTTTGTAGTAATGTATGAAGTAACTAAGAAAGCTAAGAAAATATAAAAACTATATGATAAACTGAGAAAAAATGTGATGGAGTAGAAACAACTGATGATGGTCAAATGCTTGATGGCAGAACCATAAAGGCAGCATCAAAGAAAAGTGAATATATAACTTTTAAACCAAAATATCAGTAAAAATAAATTAATTGCTTTAAATGTTGCTGAAAATAAACAATCTGAATTCTACTGAGTTACAAGAATGATGAATGGAAAAAAATCTAATGACAAGGACCACGAAAGAAATTTGGAAAAAAGTCAATAAATATTATATTGACGGAGCTAAAGAAAGAAAGAAAGAAAAAATGAAAAAAAAACAAAAGAAATGTCATTTGTAACTCAATATAACTTAGGAGGTAGAGTAGAAAATGTTCTTTTTTGAATAAATATACCATTTCCTCTTTTTTCTGCATAAAAGACTAACTGCAGGAGAAAATAAATGGCTGGGAAACAAGAAAGTGTTGTAAAACTATGTTAGTCTGTAGCACAAAAAATATATGTGAAGTCTGTAATATCGTTAGAAGCAAGGAGGAAGACTGGATAATAATATCAGAGATGCTAACAAGAACACAAACAGAAGGTGGTTAATATCTATACATGCCAAAAGATGAATGACAAATCAAGTCATCTAAATTATTTGAAGCAAACCTGCAAAGTAGGAGAAATGTACTCTGAGAAGGGAATTTTAATGGCTTCTTACAGGAAAAGCAGGAGGATGTTGTAGCGATCCAAACATTTAGAAACTGCCAAGTGGGTTTCATAATAACTTGCTTTAATAGCAGAGATAGGGTGGGAGGGTAATAGAAAAGACAGATCAGGCTAAGAAGGAATAGAGTTTGGCTAATAAAGAGTATAAGAGAATAGCTGAAACTGGAAAGAACATAGCATCAAAGGCACTCTATCAGATTCTGGAAAGGAACCCACAGGACAACAAAGTCAGATGGAAGGATTACTTCCAGCAACTTCTGAATGAAAAAAAAATCACCACAAAAGCTGCACTACACTGGACTAAACTGAAAGAAGAAAGAGCAGCACTGAAGAAAACTAAAATTAGGGAAAGTAGCAGGTTTAGATGAGGTCAAGGCAGATATGATCAAGATATTGGGTGATTTAAGGCAGAAATGGCTCCAGAGGGTACTCATATGGAGAGAAAGGTATATTCCAGATGACTGGAGAAGAAACATTCCAGTGCAGGTGTACAAGAACAAAGGCTACATTTACAGCTGTGGGCAGTATAGAGGTATGAAACTCCTGACACACTGCATAAATGTCCAGGAGAGGATGACTGCAAATGAATATGCAGAGCAGTAGAAAGTAAGATGGGAAATGAGCAGTTTGGATTCAGATCAGGATGTAGAACAATTGGCCCCATGTTTGCACTGAGACAGATAGTTGAGAAAAAACTAGTCTATCTGGGCATGCCTAGACCAGGAGAAAGCATATGACAAGGTCCCAAAATGCTGATTTTTTGCAGTGCTGTGATGGTCTGAAGTCTTGGAAACATTGGTAGATTTAGTGCAGGCTATGTACAAGGACCCAGTGATACAAGTACAAACAGCATTCAGACTCACAGAGAGGTTTCCAGTGGGACTGGGTGTGTATTAGGGTTCTCAGGGTTCAACGCTGAACCTACTGCTGTTCATACTGGTGATGGACTTCATTAGCAAACAGGTTAGTGGGGACAGATCAACAAAGTTGCTGTATGCAGATGATGTGGTATTACAGGCAGACTCTGAACAAGAACTTCAGCAAAGAATAGGGAACAAAATGCAAAACTGAAGGTGAATGGGATGAAACTGGGTGTAGGAATGACAGTTGTATCTGCAGCAAATGGAGGAATCAGAAGAAGCTGACAATTGAGATAGAATGGAAAATAATGAAAGAACTTTAAGTATCTGGTACGGATGGTTGAGGAGAAAGGAAGTTTGAATGAGGAAGTCAAAGATAGAATCAGAGGGGCTGCAACCCACTAGCACAGTGTCATGGGTAATGCATGACAGAAGAATGACCAAGAAGCTGCAAATAAGGTGTACAAAACAGTGGTGTGACTAGTAGTACTGTATGGTACAGAAACCTGGGCAATGAAGGCAGAGCTAGAGGTGATGGAGATGTAGTGTTTGAGATAGTGGTAGGATGCAGTCTGTGAGACACAAGAAGAAATGAAGACATTAGAGCAGAAACCCATGTAGCCCCAGTTGTAGAGAATACCAAAGAGAACAGATTATGGTGGTTTGGGCACATGTATTGGAAAGCAGATGGCAACTTGGTGAAGAAGATTTTGGACAGTTAGGTAGAAGGTAAGAGGAAACAAAAGGCATCCAGCAAAGCACTGGCTGGATTGTGTGTGATACGACCTGCAACTGTCAGGTATCATTGTTGAAGAAGGTTCCAGAGTGGCATTGAATTGAAAGAGAGGATGACAGATGAAGTGATACCCTAACCCCATGTAGAACATGGGAAAATGAAGACTGATGATGTTGATGAAGATTGCTTTAATAGTAGATATTATTAAATCCCTTTTCACAATTTTTGGTTTAAAATATAACAATGGGACACTGTGAACTACAAATGCTATGAGACTAATATTATTTTTAAGAAAAATCTGGCATAGTGTTTACCAATATTTTTATGATAAAACAGAATATAATAATTTGTTTATACATATAAATGTATATATATATATATATATATATATATATATATATATATATATATATACTAAAAATAGTCTAAACACCGAAATGTCAATGTTGCTAATGCTAACACAAAAGAATTGAACAAGTAACACTGACACTCAACTGTGTGTACTCCAAGGTATAACTTTGGAACATGCAACAATAAAACAATGTTTTCTTTGAATGGGCAATAAGCCCTTCTGCACCCTTTTGTGGAGGGGGGGGGGCGAATCCCTATATCCTCTGCTAAGGTTATATTCTAAATCTGAGAATGATTTGGGAAAGAGCGCTTAAACACCTTGTTTTGCTGTTATGTGGATATTTTACTACTGTTTTTAATCGATTTTTCCTGGAACATTGTGAATATTTCACTGCTGGAATAAAATCATTATTTTGCTGAGTACTGCTAGAGTTATATTGATTACTTTGCTGTGAAACAAGTCCCTGCTGCTTTCCTTCATTTCTACAAGGTTTGTGTTTTTATAAGTTTCAGTGAACTTTGAGACAGTTACAAGTGTTTAACACACACACACACACACACACACACACACACACATATATATATATGTATATATGTATATATGTATATATGTATATGAGAAGGTAGGACATGTGAACTGCAACATTATGTGTTAAGAAATGTCTGACAGTACATGGTCAGCAAACAGAAACCTATTATTCAGAATAGGGATTTTCTGAGTGCCAAGGAGAATGATAGAAATGGCTTCTGTATTTTTCTGTGGTCAGTGTCCAGGAATTAGTACTGCAGAACACTGGAGTATTGACACAGTGACCACTGGTCGTAAAACCAAACATAGACGTTTTTCTGTGACTGCATCCCTCAGTGTTTTGAAGTGTTTCCTGAATCAGCCAGCCAGATGTGTTCCATCTTTGCCTGTATAAATACTGGAATATGCTCTACAAACAGTATAGTATATCACATTACAAGAGGTGTTTGAAATGTTTGCAGTTCATTGCCCTAAGCCACTAAACCATGCTGCCAGTGAAGTGCATAACAGAGTGTAGCACTTTCAAAGCAAATTTAAGATATCTAAAAAAAAACATTTTTAGCCAGAGGTAAAATGATATCGGGGATTCAGGGAGGTTTGCTCCCCCCAAAAAAAGAAGTTTAAAAAAAGAATGATGTTTGAGGTACGCTCTTCTATAGTTTCAGTGTTTTTTTCCTGCATGTTGACACTCGACATTCTGAGTGCCAACATTTCAGCAAGGAACCCTTTGAACAATTAAATTACTGAAAACCTAAAATATTGCAAATATAAAAGATTACAAAAAGAAAAACTTTTTTCTTGTGATCTGTCAAACAAAACCCTACCATAATATTCAGACCTATTTTCTGTGAATATTTGTAGTGTTACATAAATATTTTTAAGGTAAGATATATGACTGGGGTTAGGGCCCAGGGTCAGGGTTAGGCTTAGGTTTAGCATACACTAGTACAGTGGTATAGGAGAGCAAAGCGTGAGTATGGTGGCCAGGTCTGTGATGATGTTTCCAGTCAGGTTTTGTTGTCATACCTGTATTCCTTGGAACACCTTTTTTTCAAATTTCTCTGTGTATCTGCTGATTTCTTTTCTGTTCTTGACTTGTCATAAAACTTGGTAAAAACAATGGATTGTCTTAAATCTCTTACCCAATGAGTAGACTTAGTGAGGAGCAAATAAAGTACAGCAGATCTGCTTATGAAGTATTTTGTGTAATAAAAATGACAAGATATGTTAGAAAAATATAATCGTTTCTGCTGTTTCTGCAAAAACCTAGAATTTATCAGCAGGTTAGGAATATTTCAACTCCTTTAGATGGCTTGTTTTAAAAAAACTGCAATAAATCAAAGTCCTCCAGACACATTGCTCAGCACATTTATAAAATCCTCTTAAATTTACCCTGTATATTTTTGCACCCACTGTTTTCCTACATTCTTTAAGTATTATTTTGGTAAACAAAAAATAAAAATTATATATATATATATATATATATATATATATATATGTGTGTGTGTGTGTGTGTGTATGTGTATATATATATATATATATATATATATATATATATATATATATATATATATATATATAGACACACACACACACGATTCTCTCTGAACCTTCTCCCATTCTCTGCTTGCATACTATGCACTCTCTTTCTCATGCTAGACCTTCTCCAGTATCTTTTTTACATTTATCTAATTCTCTGAAGTTTATTGTATCCTCATGTTAATGCTTCCTGTCTTCATTCTTTCCATTAGGTAATACATATTACATTGGGATAGTTCATACAGCTTCTGATCCCCTCCATTTACTATCTTTCTACTTGTCTTTCAGGACTGTTTTTATTAAACATGTTTTGGAAAGAAGATTTCCCAAACTAACCACAGTACTCTTTTTTGGACTTTCCCAGAACTGTTTCCTTTTTCGTTTTAGTAACCAAACTCACTAAACACAAGATCTCTTTTACGCATTACTGTAGTCAGAATATTCTTATCTGTTCTGTCCTTTTCTTCCTGCTTAGATTCTTGTGATGCAGGAAAATTGTTTGTGTCTTTCGGCTTTTCCCGGTCAGGGGTCGCCACAGCGGAACTCCGGTCTGCTAATGATTGGCAATAGACTTTTACGTGCTGGCTTGCCGGGCCTAATGCACAACCTTCAACGAAGGAACACCCATTCACGCATGTCGCCCCACAGAAGACGGTCTAACAGGCAATGTCTAACTAATACATATGTTAGTATTAAAACATTTTTATCAAACACTTAAACGCTGTTTCTAATTTGAAGTTCTTTCTCGTTGTTTTCTCCTTACTGTTTTTAGGCAGGTTTACTTTTCCTTGCAGATACTGTACAGCTTTACTAATAAGTACTTCTAACAGGACAAGCTAGACACGACCCCTTTTAGCATTATGATGGTTACCTGCCTGTCCTAAGATTTTGCTCTATTCTGTCAGTTTTGTATCCGAGTTTTCAAATAATTTTCTGCCACTGAACTTGCTGTCAGTCTGCCAGATACATACCTCTCAACCTGCAGACACTGAATGTCTGCACAAAGACACTTGAAAAATAGGTACATCTGTCAAAAAGCTGGATACCTAATTAACTTAAACTGTCGAATAATGAATACCATAAATCCTTTTACTTCCAATAAGATTGTGGGATGCAACACACTCAAAGATACACGTCTAAAAACCTGGAAGTGACAAACCAGTGCAAAACACTCAAACAGTAATACACTGGAAGGGACTGAAGGACAAACAGTATACTACAACTGGGTCTACTACAGGTGCTTGTGTACTGTTAGTATGCGACACATTTCCCTGCTGCCACTCATTCTTTGTGGGCACTAACTCAATCTCAGGAAGTGACAGTAGGCTAACTATTCCTCCCAGAACCCTGACCCTAAAAACTCCTACCCAGTTCCTAAACCTAAACTTGGGATCAGTCCCTAAACTTAAAACCAGAATTCCATACCCAGTTCTAGCCTTCCAGTCACTGCCAAACCCTAATCTTCCACTTGCTGCCTAAACTTAAAATTCCCCTCCCCTAACCCTAATGTTCCAAATTGTGATACCTTCCAGTAACTCCATAAACCTAAGCTCCCCATCCCCATTTCCCTTCCTGACGTACCTTGTCCATGACCACTGCTGCACTTTATTCCTAGGATGTGGACTTTTATCATATACCAGCTGCTTGGCTGAAGTCATATTTGAGTTTGAGCGTGAGCAGCTGGACACACAGGTTACAGCACTGGTCCCTGGCTTTGAGGAACTTGTCTTTAAGTGCTCAGGGATGAGCCGCTATGAACAACCCACTGGAAATTTATATAACTAACAGATGTAATAGTCCTTTCTAGAGTTTCATTATTAGTTGAAAGTGGATCCCATGTTGTCCCACTTCAGCATCCATCTTTTATACTTTTTGAACAGACTGTTGTCTTTAATAAAACTTAAGTAACACCGTTTTCATATGCCTTTTAGTTTATATTTGCTTTATTTACTTTTAGTGGACTGCTTTCTTTCTTCTAGTCCCATGGTCTGTTTTCTGGGAGACCCCCAGGACAACATTCATACTGAGCATGATGGCAGTTTGGTGGGACACTGTAGAAATTCTCTTACCCTTTCTTTAACAGATGGCACAAAATGCTTAATATTTACCTGGGCTATATCTAGATCAGAAAGATAGAGACTGTGTTGAATGCCTCATCCTTGAACACATTCCCTCCTGTGTTGCTGAATACTGAGCAAAATAATTTGTTTAGCAGATGAACCTATTCTAGCTCAAACTCTACTCCATCCCTTCTTCCTTCATCAGTCTATTGTGCTTATATCATTTCGGTATTGTCAACGTATTCAAAGAACATATTATCAGACTTCTAACTATAACACAATATGTAATAATTTGCTAATAATTTTGTCCTTTTAGTTATCCGAATTCCTCTCTACGTTTCCTGCTGGAGTGTCCCCTTAATTACTCTGTGAACCCTAATGATCCTTCCTTTCTTTTTTCCTGTAATGCTCAGGTCCTGCTACTTCTTTCATCTCTTTTTCAGTGTTTCAGTGTTTGATGAAAATCAAAGGCAGAGCCTCTAAAGATATATTATATAAGTTTGCCAGCTGTTACTAAGATCAATAATCCTTTTGCAAAATCACTGGTTAATAATAATTTTGAATATATTGAGAAAAGAGGCCTTCTTGACCGCTGTAGGGTAACCATTCCATAATTTCTCAGCCCTGTAATGGAAAGAGTTGTTTTTTTTCAAAGAATAGTACATTTACAAAAAGAAAAAAAAATACTTACAGCATTTTGACTGTGCTGAATGAATTTTAGACTCATAGTAGCTGATTCGTTTCTTGGATAAAGGGAGGCTTCTTTGTTCACCAGTGGCAGTGGGGAGCTTACAGCAGCCTATCTATCCTTGGAGGAGCATTCCCAGCACAAGAATCTGGTAGTCTATTGGCCGTTTTGGGCCAATTTCTAGCTCTTTCAAGTCCCCCTGTATAAAACCTGCTTTGGTGCGGCTTTGCACGATTTTGCGCATAGTGCAGCATCGGGCAGCTCCGCTTAATTGAGTTTAAACCATTCTCGGTTCCACAAAGTCTGCTCTTCACTTTTTCCCTTAGAACTGATCTAGTTCTCATAATAAACACCCTATTCCTACTCCAAAGCCTGGCACTTGCTCACTAAAGCAATTATATAAGTCAGCACTAAAAAATTAAAAGCACTACACCCTCACAAACTCCCCTTGAGTACCTTGTTCCCTATTGGCCCTTTTTTTCAATTATAAAGGAATTCCCTTTACTATTCTAGCATGTCTAAAGGTCAGTTGTCAATCTCCTCTCCAGTCCAGCTGGTGAATCTGGGAATCTTGAGGCAATGTTACAACTGCCTCATGTACACAGACAACCCTCTCCTCCTCCCAACAAATTCCAACACATGTGAGAGATGCAACCATATAGCCAAACTGGAGGCTAAGCTCTCTCAACTCAATACTGGCATAACCAGTCAGGAGGAGAAGGAAACCACACTCACTACAATTCCAGTCTCACATAGACCTACCACGACAACAAACCAAACACATAAACACACAAAAACATACTCGGAGGCTCTAAATAAAAATCTGCCTAAGCAGCAGAGACCTCCAAAGCAGACACCCAAGCAACCGCTACCCCAAAACAAAACACGTGCAACACATAGCTCACAAAGCCAGTGTGCCGAACAGTCACAGACCTTAAGGCTAAACAACACACCTGATACACTTGTAATAGGTGACTCTATCATCAGACACACTGACGTCCCGCTCACCAGGCTGAACAAGGAGAAGGTCATGGTGAGCTACCTGTCGGGCGCTAGGATCCACCACATAACACAAGCACTCAGGTCACTCCAAGGCAAGTACAAATATGACTCAGTCATTGCCCATGCTGGTGTAAATGACCTGAGACGTACCTCCCTGGACTACATGAAAAGAGACATAGAGGAGCTCTCTGAGCAAGTAGCCCAGGCCAGTATGATCTTGACCTTGAGTAGCATCTTACCCTCACCAAGAATGATGCCACAATATGAAGACAAGATGATCAATTTCAAACAATTGGCTTAAGTATTGGTGTCATTCAAAGGGGATCCAATGCCTGTCAGCCTGGGATGACATGCTCAACAAGCTACGATGCTTCGCTAGGGATGGCTTGCACCTGTCACCCTTGGGCTTTCGGATATAGGCAAAGACTCTTGCCACCCCCCATAGTGCCTTTTTTAGGCAAGGCTCAAAAGACAAACCCACCTCCATAGGTATCACAAGGGATAAGAAACTAAGAGTAATGCTACACAACGCCAGAAGTCTAAACCTCAAGATGCACGCACTCAAAACTCTCCTTAGCATGGAGAACATCGATATCTGTGCAGTAACAGAAACCTGGTTCAAGGCTCCCGAGAGCACCCCAGCACTACCAGGTTATACCTCATACCATGCTTTTCGGCCCCAAAACTTGGACCGAACCACAAAAGGAGGGGAGTATCAATATTCGTCAAAGATACCCACACCTCCAGGTTGGTGGCACAGCATGAAGCATCAGAGACTATCCATGTGCAACTAACAGTGGGTAAAACTGCCTTCCAGTTTATAGCCTGCTACAGACCACCCTCCCAAACCCAGGAACCCTACTCGGCCTTCCTGAGAACACTGGAAAATATGAAGGTCTCTCCAAACACCATTATATTGGGCGACTTCAACTACCCAAACATAGACTGGGAACATTACTCTAGCTCCAACACCCTAGCCCAAAGGTTCTTAGAATTTATAAACTCAAATGCTATGGAACAGCTTGTTACCACTCCCACAAGAGGGGAAAACATACTGGACCTGATCATCATCAACATGGGGGCTGTATGCTCCAGACCGGAAGTGTATCCCTCACTGGTAAGATCAGACCATAAATTAATCTCACTGGATATTCACATCCCAACCCCACCCCCTGCCCAGAAAACCACAGTGAAAAACTACTCTAAAGCAAATTTCACACTCCTCAAAACCGAGGTGGAATCCTTCAAAGCCCCTGGGCCTGTGGAAAATACGGCCCAGACCGCAGAATCCTTTATAAACGCATTCTATGAACACCTTCAGGAATGCATGGATCATGCAATCCCAAATAAAACCAAGATCCAATCCTCCAAAGGCAGGAGTCCTGTCTGGTGGAGCCCAGCCATAAACAAACTATACAATAGAAGGAGGAAGCTACTACATGATAGAGCAAAATCCCAAAAAGGGACGGCATCTCTGATCAGTATTAGCAAAAAACAACGGGCACTCATAAAATGGTCTAAGGCCTGCTTCGAGACAAAAATTGCACAGGACACTAAGGATAATCACAAGGCTTTCTTTAGTTATGTTAGGAACCTGGGTTGGTATTCCCAGATATGCTCAGAATTAGTCCAAAATGACAAAAAATACACCGAACCCAC
This sequence comes from Protopterus annectens, assembly GCF_019279795.1. Taxonomy (NCBI): domain Eukaryota; kingdom Metazoa; phylum Chordata; order Ceratodontiformes; family Protopteridae; genus Protopterus; species Protopterus annectens. Next base: position 1,000,640,766 of record NC_056727.1, on the reverse strand, counting down.
AGACATTGCCAACATCCTAGCTGACAGGTTCAGCGCAAACTCCCCCCCACCACCAAAAGGGAAAATATGTATCCCAGCAGAGTGCTGCCCCCCTGACATCTCAGATGCTCAGGTAAGAGCCGCCCTCTCCAAAGCAAAAAACACAGCATCAATGGGACCAGATGGTGTCCTGGGCTGCGTCCTACATGAACTTCAAGAAGAGCTAAACCCAAACATAAAACTACTGTTCAATCTCAACCTTACTACAGGATATGTACCCAAAGAGTGGCGTACAGCAACAGTGGTCCCACTCCACAAAGGTGGTGCCTCAATGGATCCTGGAAACTATCGCCTCATAAGCCCGACTAGCTTGGTCTGCAAAGCTATGGAAAGGATCATCACGGACTTCATAAATAAAGATATTGGGGACCTACAGACACTGGATCCTACCCAGTTCGGCTTTGTTAAGGGCAGATCCTTCCTCTTAAACCTGGTTGATTTCTTTGAAACAGTCACCAAGGCCATTGACGAGGGGAATGTGGTCCACACAGCCTACCTGGACCTCGCAAAAGCCTTCGATACAATACCCCACTCGGGCATTATAGATAAGCTCACCAGCTTAAATATAAACCCCTATGTCAATAGATGGGTTGCAAACTGGCTCAAGGACAGAACCCACATGCTTAGAATTGCTGGAGCCATGTCAGACTCCAAACCAGTTACAAGTGGCATCCCACAAGGCTTAGTCCTGGGACCTCTCTTATTTGGTATATATTTCTCGGAGGTACAGGCCAACACAGAAGGACTGTGGCTGACCAAGTTCGCAGATGACTGCAAACTAGGCGCCATAATCGACTCTCCAGCCAACACAAGCATCCTACAAAAGGGCCTCATAGAAACAGACAACTGGTGCCAGAGCCATGGCCTCAAGCTAAACACCAAAAAGTGTATAGTCATCCCCTTTGGCAAAAACAAAGTGCCCACAAATTACCACATAGGTGGTAATCCATTAAGTCCGGAAGAAGTAATTAGGGACCTGGGGACCCAAGTTGATAGCAATCTCTCATTTGAAAACCACGTGGCCAAGGTGGTTAGAAAAACATTTTATATAGCCCATCTAATCATGAAGGGATTCACATCTAGATCAGAGGAGGTCATCGTGCCTCTTTACTCATCCCTCATCAGGCCCATAATTGAGTACAATGCCCCTTTTGGGATGTACCTTACCAGACACCTTCAGTAACTGGAAAGACCCCAAAAGTACCTCACCAAGAGGATCAAAGGGCTCAAACAGATGCCATATGCTGCCCGGTTAAAGAAACTCCAGCTCTACTCAGTGGCATACCGCCTGCTCAGAGGCGATCTGTGCCTGACGTATAAAGCCACGTCCAACCCGGAATTAATGGACATGCTGCACCTCAGAAAATCCAAATCCCATCGAGCTACATGCTCGAGAGACAGGAACCTCAGCACTGAAATAAATAGGACATGCTGGAGGGACAGATTCATAACCCAGAGGCTCCCTTCACTCTGGAATAAAATCCCAGTCCAGGTTAGGCAGAGTCCCTCACTGACTCTCTTCAAGAGGAATCTTGATGAGTGGATGGAAGATCATAGGTTTACCCCGGGTATCACTTCTGTGTCACTGTTAGACAGAGGCACAGTATACTAACCTCGAAAAAGGGCATAGCAAAATTCATTTAAAATGGGTGGTGAAAGCCAAACACACTCTGGCTAGGCTTATAAATGCCCTAGGGCAGATAGCCTAGTATGAACCTATGAACCTATGATGCAGCTTTATTTAAACATTTATATACAAGAATCAGATCCCCTCTGATAAATCTATAATGCAAGGAATACAGAGACAGACATTCAAGTCTATTTCTATAACTGTAATTCTTAACACTATCAATTTAACTTGTAAGATACTTCTGAATTCTTTCTATTCTCAATATTTGGGTTTTTTGCCTGAAACCCACCCAGCACCACAATATTATATATGCAGTGCTTTTTAAGGGGGTATTAAAACTCTTTCATAATGACTAGAGATACTACATAGGATGTCTTTAATAATAGAATAGCACTTTTTATTACAAACATTAAACTGACATTATATTTCAGTCTACAGTCCACCACAGAGTCTAAATCCTTGATTTTGCCCTCACTGCTTATAAACATATTATCCAAAGCATACACAAAACAAGAATCATTCTGCCCAAACTTCAACACCTCAGTTTTACTGGCATTAAAGAGCATAAGTGAATGGAATTCAGGAAGCCCTATAAATTAGCCTGATCATTAACAGAGTTAATGATCACCCCAGTTTTAGTATCATCTGCAAACTTGCACACTAAAATCTGAGATGGGAAGTCGGACATAAACAGATTAAACAGTAAGGGTCCAAGAACAGAACACTGAGGGTCCCCCGCTACAACCTTCCTTTATTTAGAAATATTTTCAGTTTTTCCCTTAAGTGTTTTCTTGGCCAGTCAACTAAAAAACAATTATTACTGGTTTATTTTAAGTTTAAATAAGGTTGTCTTAATTTCTACAAGGGGAACAGAGTCAAATGTCTTGGGCTGATCCAAACAGATAACATCAGAAGATAAACCCACATAATCTGATTCCCAGATATTACGATAAAAACTTAACAGGTTAGTCAAATAGGATCTCCCAGGGGTAAACCCATGTGGAAAAACATCCAGGGCTGAAAGCAGCTCTTCTTTTATCAGGCAGCATCATTTTTTTCAAATCGTTTCTGATAATACATGAAAGAATAATATTTGTTTTACACTATTAACTCCCGTATTCAAACAAATCAAATAATTTTAATAGTTTCCCTTATCTAAGTCATTTACTTGATTTAAGAAATTGTCACATTCAAAATTATCTATTGTGACAATACCAACCAATAGCATAACATTATCTAGAACAACTTTTTTCCACAGAAATGTTTTGTTTTTATAACTTTTATCAGTTCATATTTAATAACTTCTTCAAACACTGCATTTTTTTATTTATGTTTTGCTGACCAGGTCAGTCCCACTCGGTCAGTGGCCTTTTTTTAGGAAGACATGAAATGTTTTTCATGCTGACTGTGGGAAATTTAGCCAGGACAGGGGGATCTACACCTACTTTTTTTCAGATAAGTATCATGGGATCTTTTATATCCATATGAGGTATACCAACTCAGACACTAGGAGCCTTAGTTTAACATCTGATCTGAAAAAGATTACTTAAAACCTCTTCTGTGTGTGAAGTTGCCCCATTTCCTACTGTATCCTGCTGCCACTGTTATACTCTCAGGTTTCTCCTGCTTTCCTGAATATTAGGAGCTTTATCTTTGTATAGCACACCCCTTTTCTCTATACCTAAGGACATACTGTTGTGCACTCCGGCATTCCAAGGGTCTTACCTGCCTCAGCATCTGTAATGTATTCTGCATTTGCAGACCACACAAATTTAGTGTGTTCTGTCAGGGCAGTAATTCTGGTAACAGCTACTGTGAGTTTGTTCTGATCAGGACACTTCTAAAAATCCTCTCCCTGTATTGTTGTGGATATTTTAATACTTCGTGCAACTAATTGTAGGTTCACATCACTAATTACTAGGAGTAATGTACTTTTTGCTGCTTGTTTATGCACTTCTTGCAAGAATGTCATCTAGTTTCTCTCAATGCACAGAGGCCTACAACTCACTCCGGTTTATGTGATTGCTATATATAAAACTTACAGTGCTGTGAGCTTAATATCTGCAGTATAGAAACATCTTCTGTTCCACCGAGTGAAACTGTAATGCCCAGAGAAAGTATATCCTTCATGTTGATGCTGTTATTTCAGATGTGTATTCGTTTCTCTGGTGCAGACAATTTTTGCTGAATTCTCTTAAACCCTGCGCCTCACAAAACATTTGCATTTGCTTGAATCACTTCTTTAGACTTAGCCTGAAATTCAGTATAACACATCTGAAAGCTATTAAAAGGAACAAAATATTTTACTATTTTGTTATTTGCTGCAACAGAAGAAAATCTGGTCTTTTTCAGAATGTCATTTTTAAGCTTATCTCTAATGGCATACAGTATGTATTAGAATGTGCATTAGAATTTTGGATAGGGCATTTCCAACACACCATATCATCTTTTGCATGCACAGTGTAGCTTGGATGTCACTGAATACCAGTTAATGGTCTGCATTCTTTATTACAAATCTACTCCTCATATTGTATGTAATGTCTGCTGACCTGCATATGACATAAATGTCATTAGTAAAACACTTTTTGTATATAACATTGGTTTATTATCGTCATGGATTCAGACGATAAATTATTTATGCAGCACCAATGTAAACATGCAGTTTTTGTTAATGAAGACAATTAAAGGATACTATGGTCACTCCATCCATTTTCTATATTGTCTGTCCTGGAATAGTTGCAGTGGCCTAGCTGTGCACAATGAAGTAGTCTTCCCTATGTTTAGGAACATTGCCTAACTCATCCTGCAGGATCCCATGACATATCAGATGCTCAGGTAAGAGTTGCCCTCCCCAAAGCAAAAAACACAGCATCAGTGGGACCAGATGGTGTCCCGGGCTGCATCCTACATGAACTCCAAGAAGAACTAAACCCAAACATAAAACTACTGTTCAATCTCACCCTTACTACAGGATATGTACCCAAAGAGTGGCATACAACAACAGTGGTCCCTCCCCACAAAGGTGGTGCCTCAACGGATCCTGGAAACTATCGCCCCATAAGCTTGACTAGCTTGGTGTGCAAAGCTATGGAAAGGATCATCATGGACCTCATAAATAAAGATATTGGGGACCTACAGACACTGGATCCTACCCAGTTCAGCTTTGTTAAGGGCAGATCCTGCCTCTTAAACCAGGTTGATTTCTTTAAAACAGTCACCAAGGCCATTGACGAGGGGAAGGTGGTCCACACAGCCTACCTGGACCTTGCAAAAGCCTTCGATACAATACCCCACTCGAGCATTATAGATAAGCTCACCAGCTTAAATATAAACCCCTATGTCACTAGATGGGTTGCAATTGGCTCAAGGACAGAACCCACATGGTTAGAATTGCTGGAGCCATGTCAGACTCCAAACCAGTTACAAGTGGCGTCCCACAAGGCTCAGTCCTGGAACCTCTCTTGTTCGGTATATATTTCTCGGAGGTACAGGCTAACACAAAGGACTGTGGCTGACCAAGTCCTCAGATGACTGCAAACTGGGTGCCATAATAGACTCTCCAGCCGACACAAGCATCCTACAAAAGGGCCTCATAGAAACAGACAACTGGTGCCAGAGCCATGGCCTCAAGCTAAACACCAAAAAGTGTATAGTCATCCCCTTTGGCAAAAACAAAGTGCCCACAAATTACCACATAGGTGGTAATCCATTAAGTACGGAAGAAGTAATTAGGGATCTGGGGACCCAAGTTGATAGCAATCTCTCATTTGACAACCACGTGGCCAAAGTGGTTAGAAAAACATTTAATATAGCCCACCTAATCATGAAGGGATTCACATCTAGATCAGGGGAGGTCATCGTGCCTCTTTACTCATCCCTCATCAGGCCCATAATTGAGTACAATGCCCCTTTTGGGATGTACCTTACCAGACACCTTCAGCAACTGGAAAGACCCCAAAAGTACCTCACCATGAGGATCAAAGGGCTCAAACAGATGCCATATGCTGCCTGGTTAAAGAAACTCCAGCTCTACTCAGTGGCATACCGCCTGCTCAGAGGTGATCTCTGCCTGACGTATAAAGCCATGTCCAACCCGGAATTAATGGACATGCTGCACCTCAGGAAATCCAAATCCCATTGAGCTATGCGCTTGAGAGACTTGAACCTCAGCACTGAAATAAATAGGACATGCTGGAGGGACAGATTCATAACCCAGAGGCTCCCTTCACTGTGGAATAAAATCCCAGTCCAGGTTAGGCAGAGTCCCTCATTGACTCTCTTCAAGAGGAATCTTGATGAGTGGATAGGAGATAGTAGGTTTACCCCGGGTATCACTTCTGTGTCACTGTTAGACAGAGGCACAGTATACTAACCTCGAAAAAGGGCATAGCAAAATTCATTTAAAGTGGGTGGCGAAAGCCAAACACACTCTGGCTAGGCTTAGAAATGTCCTAGGGCAGATAGCCTAGTATGAACCTATAAACCTATGAACCATGTTTGGAACACTGACTAGCTGAGCTCATTCTGTGGGATCTCCACTTGTTCCCACGCAAGCTAAAAGATATAGTCTCTCCAGCATTTCTTGGGTTGCACCAAGGTCTTTTGTCAAAGGGAATTTCTTGATACACCTTCCAAAGGATGCTCTCACAAACCATCCTCATTAGTTCCCATACTAAGTTAAGTAGCATCTGTCACCCTGGTGAAACAGCAGCTCTACTCAAAGATCTCCCTTGATTCCTGAACATTTTACTCTTTCATGGAGATTAAATGCAGTAACCCGGTGATGGAACTAAATTTCTATTGCTTGCATGTCTGCATCATCCACATAATCCTTTTGAACAGAAACCATAGCTTGTGACCATCGATGATCATAAGAATATTGACAGACCTATAAATTCTAACCATTGTTATGTGACTCAGCTTTTGAGCCATCTCTGCAGTCTGTTATGGTGCCTTCAGTGTGGTCACTGTTGCACCAGTCCACTGGCCAATATCCTGTCCCTCTACACTTATTCATACACAAGACACCAAGAATCAAACTCTTCCAGAGCACATTAATGATCACAGTGACTTGTGGCCATGGGGCCAAAATAATTTAAAAACAAAAGATACAAGTCTCACTGTTAGATAATGGGTTCTGTATTAAACCACAGGGCCTTGAAATCCTGCTCATGAAAAGCACCGTCAACAGAACCCTGTGCCCACCTTGAGCATATTTTCTTAATACTGGTAATGCAGACACTTCTTTTTCCTGCAAAAAAAAATGGACTAAATGGCATACAGATTCAGTCTTAGCACTTTGGATTGCTGTAGCACTTCTCACAAGATATTCCTCAGTATGTGAATACATGCCTTTCCTAGGTTCATGTAATGCTTGCAGAACACAGTATCAAACTGCACCAAACCCGTCCCTTTGCAAGGACAGGTGAAGATCCCCTGCTCCAAAACCAGAAGAACATCTTTACTGCTGCTATTAAATAAGAGGCTTGATTTTCAGGCACTGCTTCCTTTTCAGCATTATAGAGCAGGCTTTTCTAGGGAGTGAGAAAAGCATGATTCCTTTGTAACTACACCGTACCCTTCATCCCTTTTTGTTTTAAAATGAAGACCAATTCACCACCAATTTGCCACTGTATAGTTACTGTCCTTGACTTTCATGCAACATTAAGTCCAACAATATCCAAAACTTTCAGCACTTACAGATAGATTTCTACCATTCCTCAATAACATGATCTGCAAAAATGGACTCAGTTCTACAAGCTGTTTCTGACACTATGTCCTCAAAGACAAGGGTCCACCAAGTTAATGAGTTTCTAAGACTGCTCCTACGTAACACCTAAAAATGGCCCTAATGACTATGAGATCAGCATTTTGTTGCCTTTGCTGTGGACAGTATGGGCAATGTTTCATCTTCTCTTTCTGAGTCAGAGGATGGTATAGTGAACTTCTTTGAAGCCCCTCAGAAATGTTTTGCATGAGCTCATGATTTCATCCCTTACACAGGCCTTCACTATGGTGATTGCCGCTACTGATACCATTTTGGATTGTATATACCTATTGGCCATATCAGGAGACCCACTTGTTGACATTGTATAGAAGGCCTCATTCTTTAACTCGCGGGCTTCTTTCTTTGCTAATATTCACCAATATGTTTTAGGGGTACTGCCATGACAAAAAACAGCTTCCTGGCACTGTTTCACATAATAAGGCCTTGACATACCTCTCAACCTCTTATCACAAACAGTCTCAACAAAGCCTAAACTAATGGGGAGATAAAAGCCCAAAATAGGGTCAGATTTTAAATATTTCCCTTATAAAATTACAAAATTGAAAGAATAACAGGATTTGTGCTAGCATGCATTTTCTGAAGGATATGAAGTCTGAAACCATACCTCTCAACTTTTTAGAGCAAGAAATCGAGACAAAGTCATAAATAAAAGTGGGACAAAGGCCCACAAATAGGGACACATTTTAAATATTGCTCTTGCAGACTTAGAAAGTTGGTAGAATATCAGGTTGTGCATTAGCATACATTTGTTGAAGGGTATGAAGTCTGAAACTCAAATGTATGTCATTATTTTCTAACTTGAGTCTTTAATGATTTGCCACTAATTTGTCAGAAAAACACAATTTTATGAAAAACAGACCAAAAATATGAGGAAAAACCTGGGCATTCTGTGAAAATCCGTACAGTTGAGAGATGTGTCTGAAACTCATACGAATGTCATTATTTAGTGAGTTCAATCCACAGTGACTTGCTAGAAAACCACAATTTTATTAGGAAAAGAGAAAACATATGAGGCAAAAATCTGGACAGTCTGAGAAAATCTGGACGCTTGAGTGGTATGGAGCTTGAGCAAGCTTTGTTTGGACCCAAAATACCCAGCCTCCTGCAATAATATGAGAAATTCTTTCAAAGATGGAAACTGAGATCACTGCACAAAGAAGCAGCTTCTGGGAGTGTCCAAGATTTCCTGGAATCATAAATGCTCCAGTAGTAATACACATACGAAGAGCATTGTGCTAAACATTGATTTCATATATTTTCTAGTAGTAACACACATATGAAGAGGCTTGTGCTGAATATGATGTTCATACATGCTCCGGCAGTAACACACATATAAAGAACTTTGTGCCGAACATGTTCATAGAAGTTGTGGTAGTATTTCACATATGAAAAGCTTTGTGTTAAACATGATGTTCACACGTGCTGCGGTAGTAAAAAACATATGAAGAGATTTTTGCTGAACATGATGTCCATACATGCTCTCGTGGTTATACACATAAGAAGAGTGTTATGTTGAACACGATATTCATAAATTTTTTGTTAGTAATACACATATGAAGAGCTTTGTGTTAAACCTGATGCTCATACATGCTGTGATAGTAATACACATGTGAAGAGCTTTTTGTTGAACATGATGATCATATATTTTCTTGTAGTAATACACATATGAAGAGCTTTGTGTGGAACATGATGCTCATACATGCTCTGGTAGTAACACACATATGAAGAATTTGTGTTGAATATGATGTTCATTATGAATAATCCATCACTAGCACCGAAGTCCAATAATAATTCTCACTTAGGTTCATATTAAAAAATGCCACTCCCTTAATCCTCTCTCCAGGTAACTCCATCATTCCTTATGTAAGCGCTGAAGTTTTCCAGTAGGAGTACAGAGTCAGCACATAGTACATTGTCTGGTAGTCTACCCAGGGTCTCCAGAACAGTTGAAACTCTGTTAATAGGTGCATTGTAAAAAATAATAGAGAAAGAGATTGCCTTTCTGCAATTTCTGGTCACGCTGAAGCAACTTTTCATTCACGTTCACAGATTGTATTTGTAGAACCCCCTAGCTGGGTGCTAGCTTGTAGGTATTCCCACCTCTGATGAGAATCTCTCCCGAGCAGTAGTTCTGTAGATGGAGAGAAACTACCTTGATTGAAAGGTATGGTTCCAGAGCTAACACTGTGTGTAGAGATAAGACCAAATATTGCAAGCTGGTACTAGCTAACCTCCTGAACAATCTCTTGCTCCTTTCTCAGTACTGAGGAGACATTCCTTATCTGAAGAGCCAGTGTATACAGCATTGATTTACTGCATTCTACTCTGTCCTGCATGTGCCTGCTACTTGACTCATAAAACACCTGACCACATGCCCTTCAGCTTGTGGGTGGTGAGCACCCAAAGTTGTTTCATACAGCTTTTTTGGGGATAAGCCCAGACAATCTAGATCAGCTACTTGGCCACTGGGCACTTGCTCATGAATACCACCCTGGTCTGTCCTTAGGTCATGGGTTCAGCATCCCCATTGCAGGTGCGATTCTTTGATTCTTGAGGTGAACCATCATGGGGGTCATGCAGCCTGCTAAGATGTGACCCATATACAGAAGAACCTTCAAATTCTAGTAGTTTTATTTATTTATTTCCATTTTGATGACCAGGGATGTCCACTGGGCTCAGAGAGCCCGTTTTCAGTGGAGCCCCAGGGAGAAAAACTCCATGTTACAAAGTTTAGATACAGATACAATATAGAAAAGAAGAACAATTTACAATTATGTTTCATGCTAGAGAGCAGGTGTAATATCTTAGGTGCATGTTACCTTTAGATACAAACACAATATTATTAATGAACAATTTACAGTTACATTTCATGTTAGAGAGCAGGTGTAGATTCTTAGGTACATGGTACAAATTTGATATTTACAATATGTACATATGTGTGGTAGCCTATAGATCATAGCTAGAGAGGCTAGTAATCATAGCTGGAGGGGGGTTTAGAGGTGGAGAGAGCCTTATAAGACTAGGTGGGGAGAATGCAGTTGCATTTTCTGTTAGAGTAAAGGTAGGAATGTAACTGAGATTTAAAGTTTTCAAAGTTTGCACAGTTACCACTTAACATTCTTCTTAAGCTGCCAATATCACAGTAAAACAAAAGTAATGTTTCAGGGGTTATGTAACATGCATTTGTCTATCATCTCCCTTACTGTCCTATGGAAATATGTGGTTATAGATCAACTGTAGCACTTAAAGTTTCTATGGCATTTCATCCAAAAGAAGTTATGCGGTATCAGAATATTATCTTAATAATTTTAATGAATTCATTGTAAGTTTTCTCAGCATGTAGTGATTTAATTAAGAATCCATTTTACAGTAAGGCTGTGTCAGGACGAGCATTCCAGGATTTATGGTTCTGTCACAAATTCTCAGATGTGCCATTGTGTATCTGCTGTCTGTATTGAGACTATTGCTGATCAATGCCTGACTGCTCTAATACTTTGTATTCCTTTCATTGACAGGGTCCTCGGGGTCTTATTGGTTATCCTGGTATGATGGGACCAAAGGGTGAAGCCGTAAGTAACATGCTAAACAACTTTGGTAATTGTGTTGCATTGTCTGTTTCTCATGAAGCAGTGTTTGGCAATGGCCAAATGAAGAAGCGCTTAGAGAGAACAGAGAAAGAGAAAGAGAAAGAGTGTGTGTGTGTGAGTGTGTGTGTGTGTGTGTGTGTGTGTGTGTACACATGGTGACATGTGCATGTGAATGTGCTTGTGCTAGTGTGTGTATGTATGTGTGTGCATGCACGTGTATGTGTGTGCATGTTTGTGTGTGTGTACACATGCTGACATGTGCATGTGAATGTGCTTGTGCTAGTTGGTGTATGTATGTGTGTGCATGCACATGTGTGTGTGTAGGGGTGTGTGTGTGTGTGTGTGCGTGTGCGCATACACATGCTATGTGCACGTGAATGTGCTTGTGCTAGTGTGTGTATTTATGTATGTGCATGCACATGTGTGTGTGTGTGTGTGTGTGTGTGTGTGTGTGTGTGTGTGTGTGTGTGTGTGTGTGTGTGTGTGTGTGTATGTGTGTGTGTGTTTTCTTGTGGGAGTTACATCTTCTGATTCATTTTTGAGGTGCTCACAGGTGAAATATTTGTTCATTTGCATTACTGTATCATTATGGTACTAATTTGTGCAACCAAATCTAAAATGTTAGATACTAGGGGCTGCTCTTAGCTGTTACCTATGAACTTTATATTATTTTGTAGTTACTGGGTTAGGGTTGCCCTGAAATGTATAACACTTGAGCCATTTATGAATCTGTTGGTCAGAAAGCAGTTTCCTTTTAATCTGCCAAAAATAACACATGAGCTACATCTATGTCTGTAGGCTGTGCAAATTCATTACTGGTCTAGTGATCAAAAAAGCTGATAAACTGCAGTCAAAATAAGCTGAGATATAATGGCACAGAGACGTTCTTTCTTACTGATTTGTAAATAGGATTAAGGAAAGAAAGAGAGAGAAAAGGAGAGGAGCAAAGGACTCAGACTTGAACCCGATGGGTGCCAGCTCGAATGGTACCTGGTGCGGACAGGGACAAAGAGAAATAAAAGTGCATGATTGTGAAACACTGAATGCATTTTCTCCAGAACTGCAGGATGTGAGTAGCTGAAGCCTGCAACTAGGCACAGAGTTAAAGGCCTTGGTCTAATCTATGGACACATCTTAATTTATAATTAAGACATGTACTTGTAACATACATTAATTTTGTTATTCACAAAATTCTCTCAATAATATTTCAGACCTGAATACTTTATTAGGAAGACATTACACCACATAAATGCTCTAGCTTGTACATGGATACTTGACTTTAGATGCATTAAAATATTGATGATATTACTGTTTTAGATTTCTTTCATAGCTTAACATGGAAAGAATTATTTAAAAGTGTTGACAACTGAAGAAGTTGTGCACTGCTGCTTTGATAAATCGCACGGCCCAAGTTCCACATTTCACTTCAGTATGCTCCACAGCTGAGGAGTAACTACATTTTCTGAACAGCTATACTTCTTGCCTGTCTTGTTGTCATGCTGAGAGCTGCATAACAAGAGGCTGGGGAAGAACACGCACTTCATAAAATATGTAACACAAGATGACTTTGTTTTACTGCTGTTGTGCAGGCAGCCTGGATCCAAGTGACCAAGAAGAACCAAAAGCAAACAACACCAGCCATGCATGCATCTGCTGCAAGCCAACCAGTTGCCACCTAGCTTTGATAACAGGAACAACTCTAAAGTGTTCTTTGTTACATAAAAACTTCTAAAGTAAGAGCATTTTTTTAAACCTGTGGCAGTGAGCAGTTTGAGAAGAGATTTTCATTTGAAAATACTTCCTGACAAACTTCCAAAGCAGGCGGTATGACTGCCAGTCCTATCAATCAGTAGGTTTTCTTCTTCTTTTGGCTTTTCCCGGTTAGGGGTCGCCACAGCGGACCACCTGTCCGCTCATGATTGGCAGTGGAGTTTTATGGTGTCAAGTTGCCAGCCTGGAGCCCAACCTTCCACAGAAGGCACACACACACACCTAGGGCCAATTTAGAGTGTCCAATCCACCTACAGCATGTCTTTGGGATGTGGGAGGAAATCGGAGCACCTGGAGGAAACCCACGCAACCACAGGGAAGACATGCATACTCTGCACAGAAGGCACCCCAGCCAAGGATTGAACCAGAGAACCTCTTGCTGTGAGGAGGCAATGCTAACCACTGCACCACCGTGGTCACCCTCCTATCAATCAGTAGGTAATGCAGTCATATGTCCAGTAGTGACTTAATTGTAAAGAATGGGTATTCAACATTGAGAGATTCTAAAAGAATATTAAACCAATTGATAACTTAAAAATCTTACTAGCAGTTGTGATGAATAACAGTGTTAATATAACTACTCTTCGTATCCGCAGATGAGATGTTTGCAGACATAAAACATCCCTGAGGCTTGAAAATTGTAAAGGGGACAGTGTAAACAACACAGTTATATTAGGTGATATTCTGTGCAGGTTTGGCAGCTTATGACATGCCTAAGTAATTGTTTTAAATTATTAATACGGACAAATCTTGACGTAACATTTAAAGATACATTTATTAATATGAAGAGAAAGCTGAAGGAAAATGCATTGGTAAACAATGGCAGTGGTGGCTGTATTTGCATAAATGGAAAGGCTATTGTATATTAAAGACAAACAAAAACAACAAAAGCAACAAGCAAAAAACTATGCAATGCAAAATGGAGAGGAACTAATGGTAGTGGTGAAGGCTGCAATACAATTTGAAGTTGATGGGGGGAGGGGTGCAGCAAAAAGTGTCAGTGATTATCCTGTTACTCAGGTCATCATTGAGAAGGAAAGTGCCGTTCAAATTCTAACCAAGTAAGTACTGAAGCCCATATTTGGTGAAAGTCTGAAACAAGTGCAGGCAATGAAGTGTCAGGCAACTACAGTAATCCAGCAGCTGATAACCAAAGTGTATGACAAGTTGAAGTGTTCAGACAAATGTTCTGAGCAAGTACAGAAATTTGTGACATTTTCAAGTACCTGCATGCTGTATATGTAATAATCAACATTATTTAAGTACTTTAAAAAATGTTGAACAAGGAGAATTTGCCAGAAAGTATGCTTCATAGCAAATGGGTAATACATTCCTTTGCTTAGTAGTCATGAACAATGGCAATAGAGACTAAAAAAAAAATTCTGATTCAGGAAAGCCATTTGGCAGAGCCAATTCTGAGGCCCTGGTAAGACAGGTCAGAAAAGGAGATCATCTGGTACATTCTTTTTGTGCTACTGATGCTTGTGTACCTTCACAGGTTGGACTAGAAGAATATTCCCATGAGGTTGTCTGCAGTGCACATCAAGTTTCTATTGTGCTGTTGTCTGAACATAAAATAGTGAAGCACTGCTAATCATTCTCACTCATGATACAATAATACTTCAGTACTTACAGATGAATAATCTTTCCCCTGTGTTTGTACCTGCAGGGTCCAACCGGATACAAAGGAATGCCTGGTGGTGCCGGGACTGCAGGAAGCCGTGTAAGTGACAGCAATTTTAATTATACTGAATGAACATTTTTTTTCTTTTGCACAGGGAACAAGTTTAATCGTGGCATTCAGCTACTGAATGGCTCTGTTGTACTGCTGATTTGTACTTTATACATCACATAGCTGAAAAGTAATATTTGTTTTCATTTACTCAAATTCTGTTTCATAAATTTACTCCATTAATACCTTAGCAATACTTTTAAATTAAACATAAGTTAAAACTTAATCTTCCTGGAAATGTCTTTCTCACATTTTATATTATGTACAACTAGAAGCTATAAAACTAAGATCAGATGTTTAGAATGCAGAAATTATAAATATATTACATATTTAAAAATATATATTACATATTATTTATTACATATTTTTCTTGTTTCATGTAAAGTAATAAATGTTAACAGACAAGAACCTCACCCATGTTTATGTGAATATATTTTGTACATGTGATATAACATCTTTTGTTTTCTTATCATAAATATGTTTTTAAAGGAAGCAGTAAAGTTGGTACTGTTACACATAATATTCACGAAGGATGATTTAAGACACCTTACTGTTCTAGGGCAAAGCATGATGATGCCTAGTGCATTAGGAGTTTTATGCATGCTGAAATAACTACTGCAGCATTAAAGGGGAAGGCACTTAACTTTCTGCTATGTAACATGTACTGTATTCCTTTCTTCCTAACATTGCTGCCATAATCATAAAGTATAAATTCGAATGCATGTCATCTGCAGCATAGTGCCTATAGGTTTAAAATTCAAATAATCAATGGTGCTTTGATTTTCAGACTGAATGCAATCCTGGTATGCATTATAGCTTGATTTATCTAGGGATATTTCACTTTACAGTTCTTTTTGGAATTATTAGAAGGGAAATAATCTTGCCTTACGGAGAAAGGGCTTTTTGTTACAGAACCGACTTTGACTTGTCTTGTTAAGCAGGTCCCCTGATGGAAGGAACAGCAACTACATTGTATTACTGTTTATACAGGAACACTTTTTACTAGGGCAGGCTAGGAAATTGGCAACAGATGAAGCCTTTGGTTTACGCAGGGCTTTGGACTTCAGCCATACACTTAGAAGGCATGCATTGTCCTCAGTGAAGAACTCTAGTTATAGTACAAGGGTGAAAAGAATTAAATGTTTTGCTTAAGTATTTCTGTTTATACTGCAGTTTACAAGCAAAGTATTTCTTTAATAGAAATATTAGGACCCTTTAAACCTTAAAGCAGTCCTCTGTCACCATCAGCATTAATTTCCATTTGTAATTGTAATTTATCAGTTGTCCAGGCTAAGAAGTTAAGGAAAGCCTGTGTAATATATTGATGGCCATGGGTTACACTTTATAGTTTCAGCCAGGTATGAATAGATATCAGTCCTCACAAAACTCTTCATATGGCTTCTGTAGTAATGCCCCTCATTCTGTCTTGGAATATTCCTAGGTGTGGAAGTGAGATGGGGCTCCTTCTCCTGAAATAAGACATGGCGTTAGGTCATGACATCTTGGATAGGGATGCATTTATGTGAGTGAGTGAGTGAGTGTTAAGGGTGGAGTACAGATGTCTGAGACAATCTTTATCCATTAACAGTATGAGGGTTCATAGGTGTATACTAGGCTAATGACCTTCAGGGCCTTTAGAAGCCTGGCAATGCAATCCAACCCAATTATGTCTCTGTGTATCATGGGTGTTTATTAGGAGGTGGTATCTTAGGAAGTTCCTGAGGTTAAGTGTCTGTGTGGGCATCACTGTCTTCCTCCTATCTGAGACATGGTGGCCAGACCAGGAGTGAATTTCTGATTTCCCATCTGTTGGTCAAGATTATGCTTAAATAGGGTTAGGGATTGACTCTGCTTCAAATTGATGGGGAGCTTGTTTTAGAGCATGGGGATCCTCTGAAACACACATCTGCATTGCCAACATGTCTTATTTGTGTCACAAGCAAAATTTAAATCCTTGGCTCTAGTAGTTTTGATGCTGTTAATTTTGTAAATATACAAAAGGTCCATCAGAGCTGGATCCAAGGATGCCTTATATGCAAGGTATAGATCACCTCTCAGTAACTTGTAGGAGACAGAGTATAAAGACAGGGCTTAAATACAATCTGTACAGGACAATGTGTTTATACTTTGGATTATGGGTAGTCCAGCCCTTGCATATGTCTGGTCAGGTGCACGCTGAAGGGGGCATTATGCTAAATGATGCGTCTAATAAGGGCCTTATAAAGTGGCACTATGACTTCTTTGGACTCTGATGCCACGCCCTTTGTGTGACAAAGAATGATTTTCTTACTACAGTATTTTCTTCTCACTTGGTTGTTTATACAGGCATTAACATCACTTTGATGAGCCTTCCCTTTCCTTCCCTTCCCTTTCCTGTCTGGCACAATTACTGAAATATTTTCTGAAATGTGCATAGTAATGGTAACACATTGTCTATTTAAAAATCCCCCACCTGAGAGGAGACTGACACTAGAGCAGCTCCCCCATTACTCTGACTCATTTTACAGTTTTTTAGTAATTATTAGTATTTTTTTTCTCCTCTCCTGCTGATCAATCCCCTGCCATGGACACTATCATCCTTCTTCAATAACATCGATAACACACAGATCAATTTCCTTAATCATGTTACTCCTCAGCTTATCCTCTGTTCTTTTCCTGCTACTGAGCCATCTCTCATCTTACCATGGCTCTATAATAGTTCTCAAGATCTCTCCAGCTCTGTCCCAGCAACCTACTCATACTTCTACCCTACGCTTTCCACATATCATACCAAACCTATTTAAGGACACCCCTCACCTTTACTTCAAATATAGACTGATTAGTGAAAAGATATTCTCCAAAAACAAATATCAATAATTTCCCAATGAAACTCCTACTCTGCTTAGTAATCAAACTGTTACTATCCAAAACTCCAGTCAGAGAATATTATTTAAAGTAATTTAATTCAATTTAGGTCATAAATAAACAAAGGGGTTAAGCACTTTCATCCTCTTAAATTCAGGACTTCATCAGAACCCCGAATTAGGTTAACATCACATTTATATAAGAATTCACAAATACGGTGCTCCAAAAAGTCAAGTATACCCACGTTCAAAACGCAATTTTAATCAAAACCAAAAAGCGTTTTCGCTTCCAGAAAAACCAGAAGCTTCATCAGCAATGCAAGAGCGCAAGCTCAAAAGTTTAAAAAGATGAGGGAGTTACACCATTGATGTCACTTCCTTAACAATATCAAGAACCTATTATTTAAAAAAGTGATAACTAAATAAAATAAGCGGTAAACGCCACACAAGAAGCTAGCATACACTAGACTGTCTGTATGATACATTACAAACATAATACATTAAGGAGTGTACGGAAGACTGCATGTAAAAAATAGAAGCACAACACATAAACTGACACAATGTAATTAATGTTTGCATTGTCCTATATAAGTAAATAATAGTGATGAGCAATGCTAAAACATGTCACCCCTTTAAAAACCTAAATATTGTAAAAAATCTCTACATAGACAGTAGGAAACCTATTGCGACCTGCCTGAAGAAAACAGGAGTCAAAGCCCATGTAACGTTATCTCAGGTAGCTCCTATACTTTAAAATAGAAGCAATGTTACAGTTGTCATTGAGCCCGGGATAGGAGAAGACGTCTAGTTGGAGTTGCCATTCTAGTTCCTGGGTCTCCAAAATTAAAGATTGGGGCCCACCTCTAATGTCCATTCTAATGTTGTCAATGGCCATAAATTGGAAACTATGACCATCATTACTCATAATGTGTTTGGAAAGGGCGTTGTCACTTTTTTTGTTGTTAATGGCATAAATGTGTTGGTAAATACGGTTGCGAAATCGCCGATCCGTTTTACCAACATAGAATGCAGAGCAGCATTCACAGAATGCTACATAAACTATAGACTTGGTGTTACAATTGATTTTATGGTTGATAAAATACTTCCTATTGCCTAAAACAAAGGAGTTACCAACACGAAGATACCTACACCACTTACAACAACCACATGTGATGGTACCTTTTGTTCTAATCATGTGGTCAACACTCTTGTTTCTCTGTAGAAGGTCTTTTAAATTACTACCTCTTCGAAATGTAAAAACAGGAGAAGTCCCCAATCTTACATGTAACCCCGAATTGGTGATAAAAAAAACAGTTCTTCCGTATAATGGAACAAACTTGCCCTGAATTTGTGTTAAAAGCAGTAATGAAACTTGTTGAAAAATCCGGGCCCTTAGTGTTGTCATCAATTGCCAGAGGCTGTGATATTGGGGAGTCTAGTATAGCTGATGTGATTCCACCCCTAGGTAGCCCCGGGTCAGAAGTAAGTAGTGGTAAGAGGGAACCATTCAAACGTTTAGAAGAAACTTCTGCCGTTAATTCAATAATCAACCCTTCAGGATACCCTCTATTTAAAAACAAATCCTTAAGTAGGGAGCACTCATTGTCGAAAGCAGTATCAGTGCTGCACATACGTGCAGCCCTGACCAATTGACCCTTGACAATGGACCGCTTCTGCTTCCAGGGATGACAACTTAAATAATGCAAGAAGGAGTTGTAATACGTTGTCTTCCTAAAAATGGAAGAACAAAATCTATTGTTACATACATCCTTCACAAGCTGAACATCCAGGTATTCGATCTCAGAGGTCGAAAAGTGATGTGTAAATTTTAAAAAGTCTGTTGAGGTGTTCATGTGTGAAATAAGATCTAATGCTACATCCTCACCTCCTTCTATCAACATGAAGACATCATCTAAAAACCGTGTGTAAATTTTAGAGCACCTCTGGAAAAGCGGAAAGTTGAATAAAAAGTTTTTCTCCCAGTAGGCTACAAATAGGTTTGCTACACTACTACCACACGGAGAACCCATTGCAATTCCTTTCTTTTGGAGGTAGTATTGTTTTTCAAAAATGAAAAAATTAGAGGATAGAATGATGTCAAGTAGTACTGTGACAACTATGATATCATTGCTAGGTGCACCTAGTTCCTGCAACATTAACTCAATCCATTCAACAGCCTCAACGTGAGGGATTGAGGTGTACAGATCGACTACGTCGATGGTCAAAAAGTTAAGATCCCTATCAAATTGAACATCATTAATCAAGTTCAAAAAGACCCAAGAGTCTTTACAAATCTGTGGAATGTGTTTCAGATATTTGCCAATGATACTATCAATAATGCGGGCGCAAGGATGCGTGATGGAACTTCTACCATCAACCAGCGCACGCATAGGTGGCTCTGTTAGACTCTTGTGTATCTTGGGGATCCCAAACATGACTGGTACTCTAGGAAAAGAGATGTCAATGAAATTATAGGTGTCAATGTTAATTCTACCTTCAAGGTACAAATCTCTAAAGTAGCCCCTGATTCTTTTATAAGTAGTTGTTAACTCATTTAAAGATGAGGTTTCATAAGCAGGTGAATCTAACACCATGAGCATTCTCCTGTTGTATTCGTCCTTATCAAATATAACCAGACCCCCTCCCTTATCTGGTTTAATAACCCTTACTGCCATACCGCAAAGATTATTCAAAGACATGACCTGGTCTTGAGAAATATTTCTTGTTAACCTAAGGTCATGCTTAGAGGCAAACAAGTGCCTAAGGTCAAGTTCACATGCACTCTCAAAAATGTGGAGGCTAGGGTGTAAGGGAGGGTTAAAGGAACTGGTTAACTTCAATTTGTTATCAATAACAGGAAGGTCATTGTTAAAAAAGACTTTCAAATTTAGTTTACGCACGTAAAATTTGAAGTCCATTAAAGTTTTGGCCAGTTTAAAATTTTGATCAGGAACAAAGTTCAAGCCTTTGGCTAAAAGTTCAACAAGTTCTCCATCAATAACAAAATTGGAGAAGTTGTATATGTGGAAGTCTCCTTTTAAGTTAGATACCACATGAGGGAAGTGTTTGGCCGAAAAATCAGCTCCTGTAGGGGTCATGGAGTCTTCCATTAATTCCAGTTCTTGTTCCTCTGGTATCGATTCCCCTTCTTCCCTAAAAAAGGCTTCTGATAGTTGATGTAGTTGTAAGCCTTATTTTGGGATTTAATCATGTTACTTCTCCTTGGGTCCTGATCAAAGCCATCTTCCCTTCCATCACTTGCCAAGTCCTCATCATTGAGACGCTGCTCCACGGTTTCCCTGTCAACATTGGAGGATGCCATTGCGTCCCTCTCTATTTGGTTACCACCCCTGTTAGCCTTTTTCACCAAGTTCAGGTACACAGAGTTGGTTTGGTAGGCAAGCCTATCTCTTGTTAGCTTCTTAGACTTGTTGGCCTTCAGTTTAGAAAGCAAAGTGTCAATACTGGTGAAAATAAGACCATAGTCGTATTTGTATCTCGAAAAATTAATATCAGATTTAACCGTGGTGTCCAATTTAGATGTTTCTTCCAATAATAGTGTGATATGTTTTGAATAATTTTTAATCATTAGTTCTAATAATTCAGCCCCTTGTCTGTTAAAAAGGGTCTCCAACTCGGCCACAAATGTGGCGTCCGAGAAAAGGCCTGTAGGTGAAAAGGAGCTGCGTAAGCCCTTAGGAATGACCCCCTCAGATAGGCACTGCTTAAAATATGAAACTTCTAGTTGCAGTTTTTTAATTTTTAATAGTTTGACATCCAGTACTTTTAGCTTTTCTGCTATGTTATCAGTAGAGTTACCTGGACTAGACGAGTCCGTCACCGATGGCCCCATTCCAGTACAATCCCCAAATGATAAAGGGGCTAGATTCTTCGCCCATTTGGACAAGGAGGGCACATCCATTAGTGAGTCGTGACTCCCAGCCTGTTGATTCATAGTGATTGACAGAACTTGCCTTGACGCCACATTCCTGTTATTGCTCCCATTGCCTGTGGAAGTAGAGTTCGACAAAGGTAAAACGTTGTTTAGGTTCATAAAGGCCGGAGGGTTTTCCCCTGTATGTGAAGAAGCAGACACCAATGCAGGTTGCTGTTGACCAGCTGGAACTACCACATCGCTAATGCCAGACATCTGGTTACTGCTACCCACCGGTGTAAAAACGGCTCCACATCCGTTATTAGCGTTCCCTCTTTCAATAATATCCAATCGAGAGTTCATTAGGTCAAGATGTTGAGAAAGTGCTACCATTAGCGCTTTAATACTTAGGTGGTCTTGAGGACTCTCAGTAGTAAGTGTTCCGAAAGTATTTGGCGTACCCGGACTCGATGGTGCACCAGACGCCATACCAACCAAGTGAAAAAGACAAGAACAAACTTAAGAAATCACAAATACGGTGCTCCAAAAAGTCAAGTATACCCACATTCAAAACGCAATTTTAATCAAAACCAAAAAGCGTTTTCGCTGCCAGAAGCTTTCGCTTCTTCCGTACACTCCTTAATGTATTATGTTTGTAATGTATCATACAGACAGTCTAGTGTATGCTAGCTTCTTGTGTGGCGTTTACCGCTTATTTTATTTAGTTATCACTTTTTTAAATAATAGGTTCTTGATATTGTTAAGGAAGTGACATCAATGGTGTAACTCCCTCATCTTTTTAAACTTTTGAGCTTGTGCTCTTGCATTGCTGATGAAGCTTCTGGTTTTTCTGGAAGCGAAAACGCTTTTTGGTTTTGATTAAAATTGCGTTTTGAACGTGGGTATACTTGACTTTTTGGAGCACCGTATTTGTGATTTCTTAAGTTTGTTCTTGTCTTTTTCACTTGATTTATATAAGAATTAAAAACAGTTGTGTGCTGAAACATCCAATCATACTTCGTTTAAATAAAATACTTCAAATAATATTCACTGACTGGAGTTTTTGATAGTAACAGTTTGATTATTAAACAGAACTGTAATGTTTTTAGTTGGGTAGCTGTTGGGATTTAATACTATGTGAGCTTTTTTTTTTTTTGCTTCATTGGTTTTACTTTTCAGCTGTACAGACACATGCTATTGGGTTTATTGGTTTATAAGCATCAATAATTCCCCGATATACTAAACTCCTTCTAGGAAGAGACATTTGCCTTATTCCTAGCCCCACCTATCACAAAAAACTATAAGACAATTCTCTTCTACACTTCACTCTAACCCTACAACAGTCAACCTGCAAACTTGGTAATCTAACTTTTGCTGCCATAAATGTTAAACATAAGTTATAAAATTGTTAAACTACATGCCTGGATTGCCTGATATTCTCATGGTAACTAAAACTTTGCTTAAACCCAGCATAAACAACTATGAAATTATACCTCCTGGCTATAATATCATCTGTAATGACCAAATAAAGAGGAAGAGTGGCGATATTGCTTTAAATATTTCCCAACGACTACACGTTTCCCCTTGCAACAAATCAATACCAAAATTCAATTCAACACAACTTCCTATTTCTTTCCTGAAATTAAATAATTATATACAAATATATATTACTGTTCATTACGTCCCTCCTGGGGACAATACAGCTATACTGGAAGCTATCCTACATTGGATGTCCATAACAATTCCACAAAAAAAATACTACTAGGTGATGTGAATGTCAATTGGTTGGACATAAACTCTAAATAGCCTACATCTAACATGAACTTATATGGTTTCACAAAACTAGTTGGTGCCCCACACTTTATAGCAAGACATCAACTTCTCTATTAGACTGGATCCTAGTATCAGACCCTAGCAAATGCACCAACGCAGGTACAATGTCAGACTCTCTCAGTGATCATATCCCAATCTATATGACCAGATATCTCGCACATTCAGTTAAACAGCATAATTATAAAACACACAACTTTTCCAAGTTTAACCCAGAAATGTTCATTACTACATTGTCATCTAACTGGAACTTACTAAAAATCGTCCCCTTAGACAATGCTGTAAATGAATTCAGTACAACTTTTCTAAATATCCTAAATAAACTTGCACCTCCTAGAAGGAACAGACTAAAAACAAATAATGCAATTTGGCTATCCAAAAAGAATAGAATTCTCATGTGGTATAGAGAAAAAGCATAGAAAGAATGGCAAAAATATAAAATGCCATCATAAATTGAAAACTTCAGAATGCTTTCCAATCATACCAAAAAGCAAATAACTGAAGACAAAAAACAATACTATAATAACTTTTAGAATACTAGTAAACACAACCCTAAAAAAGTCTGGATAGCCATTAAAGAAATCTTACATCTCAGCCGAAGTCAACCCTAACCCTTCTCCCAATAACTCACTACTTGAATCCGCAATGCAATTAAACTCTTATTTCATAGATAGTATAGCTTTTCTAACCAAGGATTCCTCAACATCTAATCCTAACCCTGCCCAGCAACCATGTATCACCACATTCACTTTCACCTTCAAGCCTGTGCCAACATCTTATATAAAACTACTCTTAAACCAAGCTCTACTTCATCTGAAGACCTTCTAAGTGAGCACCTTAAAATATCAGCCAAGAACATTGCCTGTCCTTCTCAATCCTTATAAATTGGTCAGTCCAGGAATCCCACATTCCCTTTCTCTGGAAAAAGTCACACTTTATCCCTCTGCACAATGGAGGAAATTCAACAGAAATTCCTAACTTTAGAGCTATAGCAATCTTACACCCCCTCCAAAATACTTGAAAAATGTATTCAAAAAATAATTTCTATTCCCCCACACAACATGGCTGCCACCATTCCCATAGTTCTAACACTTACTTCTAACCTATACAGATACAGCCAATAATAGCTTATAGATTAGGTAGAGTAATACTCAGCTAACTGCCCTGAAGGGCCATTTTAAGTCTAGCTAATAACCTGTAGTTAGAATCAAACCTTGTACCTTGTGCTTATGAGGATAAGACTTTAACCATTATGCAAAACCCACCCCTAAAGCTAGAAATAATGCGATACTAGTCTCCTCCTTATTTCTAGACTTGTCTAAAGCCTTTGACACAGTTTGTCACAGCAAATGTCTACTTCAAATGTGCTCTTTAGGTCTATCTCAGCCCACCCTTCTATGGTTTAAAAGCTACTACCCAATCCAGTAGGTATTAATCAATAAAATGGCACTCCACCTGCTCGCCATACCTTCCAGTCACCCAATGAGCTACCACAAGGCTCTTTACTTGATCCCATCCTGTTTAACATGCTCTGTAACATCCTCCACACATCCACACACAAATGGCCTGCCTAATGCAGTACACAGATGACTCCATACTCATTTGCACATCTGACAACATGGCACACCTCCAAAAAATTACTCAGGAACTTTAACAGCCACTAAAACATGGCTTTCTAACTCTCAACTCATGGTCAACCCTAAAAAAAAAAACTACAACTTTTTTCCCAAACCCCTCTCCCATGAAAAACAAACAAAACAAAAATAAAAAACAGAATTTAAAGTCCTATCTTTTGATACTACAACCATTAAAGTCACTTTTCATAGCAAGTTATTAGGGATGATAGTGAATGATATATTTGACCTGCATATACAAAACTGCATAAGAAAAACTCATCAAAAACTAGTGATGCTTTACAGAGCCAAAAACGTTCTCACTAGTGCAAATAAAACTACACTTGTCACTAATTATCTTCTCCCCAAACTTCTTTATGGTGCTCCCATCCGTACTAATCTCCAGGCTTCACAAAAATCAGTAGTTGAACAATGCAATAACAAAGTTGCTAAATTTGCAGGAAATACATTTTTCAGGACCCACCACTGTATAGCACTAAAAAGCTCAAACTGGTTAGAAGTACCCCATCAACTATCATATACACAGCTTCTTACCATCTATAAAATATTCCAACATCCATCTGCTTGTCCCGCACTAAATAACATTCTATACAACTATGTTCTGAGTTGGTCATTATGATCTAGTAACAAAAAACTCCTGTCTGTCTAGAAACTTATCTAATCTGCTAGGCATTGTATATTCTTGTACCATGTTGCTAAGGCCTGGAACTCCTTACCTGTATCCATCAGGTCAATACCCTTCTTGCAATCCTTCAAAATCATTCTGAAAAACGTCCTAGCCAAATTTGCCTCTGCTCTTGTTCAACACCAGGATAAGCTATATCCCTAAATGTGAACAAATACATATTCATATCTTACACTTCCTTACTCTCCTTTCTTCACTCACTTCCTTACTTCTGTTTCTCTCTAAATATGCCATAAGCCTGCTCTTCTCTCACTTCATTCTGCAATTCCTGTTTGTATTATACTAGATTACTTTTAATTTCTCTAAACTGGCTAAAATTTCTCTAAATATTAAATCATTTTCATATAAATTATATATATTCTTAAACAATGTTTTTATGGTATGTCTAATTTGGTATAATTATTTAAAATATATTTATATTTAAAATGTATTTGTTTTCTGAATTATTTTTAAAGACTAAAAAAATTATTGTTCTTAAAATGTTTTGTAATCCTTTGGGGCCTCCACTG